>NW_025232383.1:0-9827 GCF_018294505.1 Triticum aestivum | reverse complement strand
GTTTTGCGCACACGAGTCCACTACTCACCACTTCAATACACTACCGAGGATCCACCTCCGTCTTCCTACGGAAGAGCCATCCTCGGCACTCACACTTATCTTGAGGCTTTTAGTAGTTTCCATTTACTTGTCTATGAACTGTATAGGCAACCAAGTAGTCCTTTACCGCGGACGCGGCTATTCGAATAGATTATGATAACCCTGCAGGGGTGTACTTCTTCATACATGTTTCCACCACTTAGCGTTTGCACACGACATGTGCTCGGCAGACTTCAAGCGAAAGCCGACGTGGGTGTAGACCACGACCTACCTAAACACTTAAGCCTCTAGTCCAGGTTTATCGCCTATTCAGGTTCCATCCGCAGGGAGTCCGGCCGAGGTTTCCCATACGGCCCCGAACGATGTGAACAAGGTTCCCGAGATACCTAACGGGTATTCGGTACACCCGGCCACGTACCTACCGCATCACAGCCCACCCCTATGGTCAGCGCTGTCCACGGCCTCCAGTAGGCTACAAACACCAGAAACTACTTGCAACTCCTGGACAGAGAGCTAGGGTGAATAAGAAGTCGAGCGGGGTCATATTTCAGGTCCCAATGCATGGTAGTAGCTGTATCTTAAATCACACATACAGATCTCAGTGCTTAAGGTCGGCTTCAAGGAAACAACCCACCATGTACTCCTACATGGCCTCTCATCGATACCTTTACCAAATCGTGTTCACCACACCACTCTCATTACCGACATAATCATTTCACTCTAGCCCATCACCCAGATGAACCAGACCTGACACGACTCTAAGCATAGCAGGCATAGCAAGGTAGGAACAACACATACATATGGCTCAATCAACTCCTACACATGCTAGTGGGTTTCATCTAGTTACTGTGGCAATGACAGGTCATGCAGAGGAAATGGGTTCAACTACCGTAGCACACAGCAGTTTGAAACGTGTTGTCTTAATGCAGTAAAAGAGAGCAAGATCGAGAACATGGGATTGTATCGATATGATCAAATGGTTGGTTGCTTGCCTGATGGTTCGATGCACTGATACGGTTCTTCGTTAGGGTAATCACGGTACTCCTCGGGGGCAGAACCTGTCGCAAGGACACCGATACACAACCATCACCAAACAATGTGCAACAATATGATGCATGCATGAAACATAGCAATATGAGTGTGTTGGACTAATGCAACTAAAACCAGAAGGGTTTGAACAAATTTGAATCAAAGATTCAAATTTCAAACTCAAACATGGCCTCTTAAAGTGCTTTTCCTTGTTCTGCTTGAAACATCAATTTAACTTGTTTGATCATGCATGAAAATAGTACAGATGGATATATTGGATTTTTCTGATCATTTTTCATATATAATTTGTCCAATTTGGAGTTACAGAATAAAAGTTATGAATTTTTGAAGTTTAAATAATATTCTGGAATTTCCTGATTTAAATTAAATTCAGAAATTATAATTACTGCGCCAGCATGACGTCAGCATGACGTCAGTGGTCAACTGCGGCTGGCTGGAGTCAAACCTGACGTGTGGGGGCCACACGTCAGTGACAGGGGGGTTTAACAGGTTTAATTTATTCCTAATTAGGGGTTAGTGGCGCTGGGGCCCACTGTCAGTGTCAGGGGGTTAACCATTTGTGGTTAGCACTAATCCTAATTAGCTACAGGGCTGGGCCCACCTGTCAGGGACTCACGGGGGTCCTGCCGTGGTCAAAGTGGGTCAAACCCACCGGCGACGTGACGCCGGCGAGGCCCGAGACGGCGGCGCGACGCGGGATCGCGCTACAGGGCACGGGCGAGGCCGTGCTTGGGCTCGTTGGAGAGCCCTTGCTCCCGCGCGTCGAACGGTGGCCGTGGCTGGGCCTGGGGTGGCCGGAGTCGACGGCGGCGAGCTCGGCTGCGGCCGCCGGAGTTCGGGTACGGTTGGAATCGGCGTTGCAGGGGGTTTGGGGAGGCGTTAGTGCGTGCTGCGTGCTCCTAGTGAGGTGTGGAGCACGATAGTGTGCTCGGTTGGGTGCTACGGTGACCGTGGCCACGACGGCGACTTCGCCGGCGGCGTGGAGCTCTCGGCCAAGGTGGGGCTAAGGCCTAGAGGTTGAAAGAGACCAGGGGAGAAAGGGGAAACGACCCGGGGGCTCACCGCGGTTGCAGTGGGCGTCGAAGCGGGCTCGGAGACGCGCTGGAGACGGCGAATTCGACGGCGATGATGGTCGGAGCCCGAAGAGGGGAACGGCGACGTGGCGGCGATGCAGGGCTTCCGGAGGCCCGTGGAGCGGTGGGGAGGAAGAGGGGGTCGAGGTGAAGCTTCTGAGCTAGTCGGGGGAGCGAGGGGTGGCCGGAGACGGTTGCTATGGCGAACGGCGGCGACGGTGGTGTTCGGCCGTGAGTGAGGGAGCGAGGGAGAGGAGGGAAGAGCCGAGGGGGAGTGAGAGAGAGCAGGGGGGAGGCGTGGCGTCGTCCAGGGGCATCGAGGCGAGGAGGGGAGGGCAGGCAGGCAGGGAGAGAGGTGGCATGGCGCGGTGGCGCGCGCGCACGCCGGCCACACTCCCCTCCCTCTGTCGGGACGAAGACGACAGAGGAGGGAGGTGGGCTGGGCCGGCTGCTGGCTGGGCCAGCCAGCTGGCTGGGCCGCACAGTGGAGGAGCCCAGGTAAGCTTCTCCCCCTTTTATTTTTTTTCTGTTTTCTAATTTCTGACATTTGTTTTGATTTAAATAATATATTAAATCATTTATTTAACTTATGCCAATTTTTGCAGGGGCTAGATATATTATTCCAGAGCTCCTTTATATATGGCATAATATTTGGACATATATTAATATATATAATTAATATATTTCCAATGCAAATATTTATGCATTAATTCCAAATGCCCAAAATAAATACCTATGAGCTCTTTAAAATATTGGTTTGATTTTTATCTCTGTCCAATATTTTCAGAGAGCAACATGAGCATTTTCTTGGACCCTTTTGGAGAAATTTTTATTTGGGTCATTTTCAAAATGATTCTGAGGGTTTCACAGATCCCCATTTCAAGTTTCTGGTGAAAGAGTAAACATGATGCAACACTCTAATGCATGGCTAACTAGGATGTGACAACTCACCCCCACTCAAAAGAATCTCGTCCCGAGATTTGGGTTCCTCCGGGAAGAAGACGGGATACTCGAGTCGAAGACGATCCTCCCTTTCCCAGGTTGCTTCATCTTCAGAATGGTGCGACCATTGAACTTTGAGAAACTTGATATTCTGGCGTCGGGTGGTACGTTCGGCCTGATCGAGGATACGAATGGGGTACTCTCGATATGTAAGATTATCTTGGAGATCAAGCGTTTCGTGGTCCACTTCACGGATAGGATCCGAGAAGCAACGCCTGAGTTGAGAAACGTGGAAGACATCGTGGACTCTGGAGAGGTGCGGAGGTAGTTCCAACTGGTAGGCAACTTCTCCTCGTTTGGCGAGAATGCGAAAAGGTCCAATGTAACGAGGAGCCAATTTGCCTTTGATACCGAAACGATGGGTTCCCTTCAGAGGGGTGACCCGAAGATAAGCCTTCTCGTCAACCTCGAAAGTCATAGCCTTATGTTTTCGGTCATATTGACTCTTTTGACGAGATTGGGCTGTTTTCAACTTTTCACGAACGATGCGAACTTGTTCTTCTGCTTCCTGAATCATATCCGGGCCAAAGAATTGTCTTTCCCCGGTCTCTGACCAGTTAAGGGTGTTCGACACCGTCGTCCATAGAGAACTTCAAAAGGGGCTTTACCCAAGCTAGATTGATAGCTGTTGTTGTAAGCGAATTCGGCAAATGGAAGGCACTTCTCCCAGTCCATTCCGAAAGAGATAACAGAGGCTCGAAGCATGTCTTCTAGAATCTGGTTGACGCGTTCCACTTGACCAGTCGACTGAGGGTGGAAAGCGGTGCTAAAGGAGAGGCGGGTTCCCATAGCATTCTGAAAACTTTCCCAAAATCGAGAGGTGAAAAGACTTCCTCGATCCGAGTTGATTTCCAAAGGAACACCATGGAGGGACACTATTCGGGAGATGTATAAGTCTGCCAGCTGGCTAGCGGTTATACTCTCATGAACAGGCAAGAAATGAGCTACTTTGGAAAGACGATCGACCACGACGAAAATAGCATTATTCCCTCTCTTGGTCCTGGGAAAACCGGTAATGAAATCCATACCAATTTTATCCCATTTCCATTCAGGAATAGCTAAGGGTTGAAGGGTGCCAGCAGGCCGTTGGTGCTCTGCTTTTACACGACGACAGACGTCGCAATTAGCAATAAACTGAGCAATTTCTCTCTTCATCCTAGTCCACCAGAACCTCTGGCGTAGGTCCTGATACATCTTAGTACTACCGGGATGAATGGTGAGAGGAGATTCATGAGCTTCTTTAAGGATCAACTGCCGTAGATGCTGGTTCTTGGGAACCACTAGACGGTTCTCAAAGTACACAACACCATGATCATTTGTGGAGAAACAACTAGCACCTCCGCTAGCAATGTTCTCTTTGATTTTAGATATTCCCTTATCTCGCCTTTGGGCAGCGATGATTTGATCCGTAAGAGTAGGTTTTGCTACCAAGGTGGAAAGAAAACCTTGAGGTACAATGTGAAGGTTAAGCTTCCGAAATTCCTCATGGAGGAGCGGTTGACTTTGTTGTAACATCACGTTGTTACAATAAGATTTACGACTTAGCGCATCAGCCATGACGTTGGCTTTCCCTGGGGTGTAGGTTATTCCTAAGTCGAAGTCTGTGATCAATTCAACCCAACGTCTCTGCCTGAGATTCAAATCCGGTTGGGTGAAAATGTACTTCAGACTTTGGTGATCAGTGAATATTTCGCAACGATTACCGAGGAGGTAATGTCGCCAGGTCTTAAGTGCATAGACTACGGCTGCAAGCTCTAGATCATGAGTAGGATAATTCTCCTCATGTGGGTGCAATTGCCGTGAAGCGTAAGCAATTACGTGTCGATCTTGCATAAGAATGCAACCTAGTCCTTGTCGCGAGGCGTCGCAGTAGATAACAAAGTCCTTGGAAAAGTCTGGCGGTACCAGTACGGGAGCAGAGGTCAGGCGTCTTTTCAGTTCCTGAAAGCTGTGCTCACATTGTGGAGTCCATTCGAACTTTTTATCTTTCTTGAGGAGTTCGGTTAGAGGTTTAGCAACTTTGGAGAATTTCTCGACAAAGCGACGACAATAGCTCGCTAAGCCTAGAAAACTCCGAACTTGCTTGACCGATTCAGGTGGAGTCCAATTAAGGACGGCTTGAACTCGCTCAGGGTTAACAGCAATACCTTTACCAGATATTACATGACCTAGATAGGTCACTTCTGACAACCAGAATTCACATTTAGAAAATTTGGCATAAAGGCGATGCTCTCGAAGTTTCTTCAACACTAGTCTTAAATGTTCGGCATGTTCTTCCTCGTTCTTGGAGTAGATGAGTATATCATCGAGGTAAACCACGACGAATTTATCCAAATACTCCATGAAGATTGAGTTCATTAACCGAGAAAAAGTGGCTGGAGCGTTGGTTAATCCGAAAGACATGACGGTGTACTCGTATTGGCCATAACGAGTAACAAAGGACGTTTTAGGAATGTCCCCGTTTCTGATTTTGATTTGATGGTAGCCCAACCTCAAATCCATCTTGGAGAAGACTGAGGATCCAGCGAGCTGATCATACAGGTCGTTGATCCTGGGAAGTGGATATTTGTTCTTGATTGTGACCAAATTGACAGGTCGGTAATCTACAACCATCCGGTCCGTACCATCCTTCTTCTTGACGAATAGGACGGGGCAAGCCCACGGAGATGAACTAGGGCGGATGAAACCCTTTTTCAAGGATTCATCGAGTTGTTTCTTAAGCTCGGCTAGTTCTAGTGGTGCCATCTTATAAGGTCTTCTAGCAATCGGAACGGTTCCTGGAATGAGGTCTATTACGAACTCAACATCCCTGTCAGGTGGAACACCTGGCAATTCCTCTGGAAAAACATCTGGAAAGTCACGGACTATCGGAATGTCCTCAAGGTCTGGCAAAGGGCTGGCGTTAAGAGAATATAATTGTCGCTTGGCTAATCGGGTCAAGACATTGACTATCTTCCCCGAAGGATGGGTGAGTTGAACAGTCCTAGAGAAGCAATCAATCTTGGCTTGATGAGCTGACATCCAGTCCATACCCAGAATGATGTTAATATCTGAAGATTTAAGGGCTATCAAAGATGCGAGAAAAACAAGTCTGTCGACTTGGATTTCATTTCCATAACTTACCCTAGAGGTCTGCCATCTAGAACCAGGGGTAGAAATTTCCATAGTGGATGGCATGTCGCAGAATGCAACGTTATGCAAACGAGCATAATTTTCGGATATAAAAGAATGAGAGGCTCCTGTATCAAAAAGAACAGATGCCGGGTGGCAATTAACAAGAAGCGTACCGAGAACAACGTTGGGATCCTCTTGAGCTTCTTCGGCAGAGATACAGTTGACATGGCCACGTGAAGCGGTGACCGGTTTAGCATGAAACACTTTCCCTGTCGGCTTGCCACGGCCAACAGCTTTAGCAGATTGATTGGGGTTGGTCTGGGGACACTCACGCATATAGTGACCAGATTCCCCACATTTGAAACAAGTCACGGAACTGGTACGTGGAGGAGCATTGTTAGATGGACCCCCATAGGGCTTGGTCGGTGCAGACTGTTGAACAGGGCGAGGCGCCTGGAAAGATGGCCTCGGTGTGAACCTGGGTGGTAGGGCGGTGTTGGGTACCCACACGTGGCGCTTCTGGGGACCAGCACCGGATGAGGAACCCATATCACGGCCATGCTTGCGTGTTGCGTCGTAGTCAGTCTGACCAGTTTCAGCACTGATGGCTTTGTTGACAAGTTTCTGAAAAGATGTGCACTCATGCAGACGGAGGTCGCGGCGAAGCTCAGGACTAAGTCCCTTACGGAACCTTGCTTGCTTCTTGGCGTCAGTAGAAACTTCCTCGGTTGCATATCGTGCGAGATTACCAAACTCCCTACTGTAAACATCCACAGAAAGTCGGCCTTGGGTGAAATTGCAGAATTCCTCACGTTTACGGTCCATGAGACCCTCCGGAATGTGATGTTCACAGAAAGCCTCGCTGAACTCAGCCCAGGAAGTGACATGGCCCGCTGGGCGCATAGCTCCATAATTCTCCCACCATAGACTGGCGGGGCCTGCAAGATGATATGCAGCAAAGGTGACCTTGTCAGCGTCCGCTACCAGCGCGGAACGCAGTTTGTGAGAGATACTGCGAAGCCAGTCATCAGCGTCGAGAGGCTCGACGGAGTGGTGGAACGTGGATGGATGTAATTTGATAAAATCACTGAGTGACACCACGTTAGTCCTCTGATGGTGTGCTGTGTTCTGTTCAATACGCTCCAACAAACGGTTGGTCTCCCGCTTGTTTCTCTCAGCTTCCATCATAACCTCGGCTAGTGAAGGAGGATGAGGCAGATTTGCATCCCTGACTTCACTGCCTTCGGCCTGCTCTTGAGGAGCAGGGTTAGTGCGCGTGTTGACCATCCTAGGTAAACAAGACAATGATTTAGTCAGGATGATAAAATTCCGACATAGGGTACATAATGTAAGGAATAACTCGGAATGCAAGATGATCATCCGTATGACATGGTAGATACAGAAACTGCTTCTTTTATTCCATCGTCATACACACCATACAGGGTTTAGTACAAGACCAAACAAAGTACTATTACGGTGAAAAGAGGATTACATCTCATCGGAGGCATCCCAAGCTCCTATACATTATTTTTCTACACCTCCGGAAAGAGTACAAACTAGGTCATATCCCACGAGTCACGCGGGACGATAGACGACACAACTAGTGCGAACTAGTGATACTACCGCTAACTCAGACCGATCCGTAGTAGTCCTCGTAGAAGTCGCCTCCATAGCCTGGAAGTTCAACATGATCATCCGGAAACAGACAGTCTCGCGGAGCTTGTGGACCATAGGGGCTAGGATGAGGCCTTGGACCAACAGACGGTGGCCTGCGGGGACCGCGAGGTGGGGTGATGCCTCCTACATCACGCCAAACCATCACGTCCGGCAGAGCAGATCTCACAGGATAGAGATCGCGCATATCTGAATATCCAGTTTGCACCGCCGGTGCGAACCGAGTCAAAGTGGCCCAATGGTCAGCACGGGTATTGAAGAGCTCTAACCTCAAGGCCCGATTTTCACGGTCCTTATCCTCGAGCATCTCAGCAGTGGTGCGAGTCCGTGAATCCTCCTGAGTGGGGTCAGCATAAATAGCCTGGAGATACCCTTGTGCTCCCGGAAGTGATCCTGGCATATACCGGAAATCAGAGTCCCGAAATAACCCAGATCTGACTCGCATAATGGTCATCATAGAGTAGGCGGCGTCCTGCACAGCCATCTCAATAGTAACCCCGAGTACATAGGAGCAGTGAAGGGGCTCGGTGGATCCAGGATAAGATGGAAATATCCTGACAGTGCAGAGATACTGGCTTTGATTAAAGTCCCGAAATTGCTCTTCGACTGTGTACTCAGGATACCAGCGGTATCCAGCCTCAGTCATTACCCTGACCAACTTGGCAGTATGGCCTGGTACATCTAGGCATCGAGTCATGCGAACCACTTGATTGAGGTCGCGAGTGGCCATCTGAAAGCACAATCATAATGCAAAGGCATTAGAATTTCTAGCAAAATTTCGGCAGCATAACAGCTGTAAATGCTCAAAAAGGATTTTGAGACATTTGACAAAGGATTTCGTACACACTCAACATCATCATATCAAAGTTCTGAAACCATTCTAACAACATAAGGTGGTAGTAGAACTGAACTAGGCTTGAATCCATCAACTTATAAGGTACTACTGATTAGTAACTCGTGATCCTGATAGAGAGAACAGATCCTAATTCCTTAACCCCCGGTGGAAGAATGGACTGACTCAGATCAGAATGTCATTAGATAAAGGAGTAAAAAGAGCCTTACGTTCCAACCCACAAACAATTCCCCTACATATAACTAAAGAATTTCTAGACTCAACATCGACCAGTTTGGCTTGGAGAACCTACAGGCAGTCCGGCTCTAATGCCAACGCTGTCAGGTCCCTGACTCGATGTCACATCGATCTAGCCGGTAACACCTCATATCACTTTGCGGCCTCACGCACGGTATCCCCACGGGTGTCGTCTTACCTTTTCCCGGGACCGTTTGCGCCTTTTGGCTCATGTATATGATAGTGTCGCTAGCATCCATATGATAAGGAGCCCGGGCTGACATGACTAGTCGTAAACCCAAAGTGGCACAGACTTATAGGGACAGGCATCCATGACCCAGCTTCGAATGTGTCGGTCATCAGCAAGTGGGTCCGGGCTGTAGCACTGGGCTAGCAGGACTCCGGTAAACCGGGCTGTAGCGGGCTAACAGGACTCCGGTACTCAAAGCGTGACATTTCCCCGAAGGGACAGACACAGGAACGAAGAAGGACACATGCCGGCCAGCCTAAGTGTTCCAGAGCAGTAGCAAGCTACCATGGCTCAGCGGTAACACTAGGAGACATTTCCCGGTAAGAGAGGCTACTAAAGATAAACAACTAGATAGTCAGATCCCACACATACCAAGCATTTCAATCATACACACAATATGCTCGATATGTGCAAATACAACGAAGCATCACAACATGACTCTACGACACAAGTACTTTATTTAAGGCTCAGGGAGCCATACATAACATACACAAAGGTACGGGTCTCACGACCCAACATACAAGTCATACAGTCATACAAACCAGCAGCAGAAGTA
>NW_025232382.1:9239-9829 GCF_018294505.1 Triticum aestivum | reverse complement strand
GGAGGGGAGGAAGGGGAGGATGGGGAGAGGGAGGCGTCGGTGGTGTGGTGTGGACGGGGCGGCGCTGCTTCGGCGAGAGTGGGGTGGGGTCGGAGGGGAGGAAGGGGAGGATGGGGAGAGGGAGGCGTCGGTGGTGTGGTGTGGACAGGGCGGCGCTGCTCCGCCATAAGTACATACATGCTAATGGCGCACCTCACCCAGGTGCGCCATTAGTATTTTTTTTTACTTCTGCCCGAGCCAACAGGTTATCTACCACCAGACCTGATACACATCAAGTCTTCTCTACTAGTTCGACTGGTCAGCACCTAGTTCTCACACTAGGAGGTCCTGGGTTCGATTCCCAGGCTCCACAAATTTTTTTTATGCATTAAAAATGCTGTTTGATACTTACTTGTGTTTAAATATGTTCAAACTTGTTTAAATCATAACAGTAATATTTTTTTATAAGACAGTAATATTTTTTTAAAAAATATCATCAAACAGTAATGCCGGTGGAGCTGGGGAGGGTGCGGGGGGTGCGGGGGGTCGGCGGCGGCAGTTGAGTAGGGGAGGGGTGCGGGTGGTCGGCGACGGCGGTTGAGTAGGGGCGG
>NW_025232382.1:0-8545 GCF_018294505.1 Triticum aestivum | reverse complement strand
GAGAGGGTGCGGGCGGTCGGCGGCGGCGGCCGGTGGACCGGATCTGGCGAGGTGGGATAGCGATCGAGATGGAGGAGGATCGAGATCGAGTGTCCATGAAATTAAAAAATATTCATGATAGTTCAAAAAGTGCCCATGAAATATAATCGAGAAATGAAGTCTACGATTTAAATACAATCGATCTTAGCTAGCTATCTGTTCACAATCTTCTTGCCCTTCTTTTTCGCAAATCGAGTTCTTCTGTGGAACGGACGTCCTTTAGGTAGGGTGGTCCTGCTTCTTCTTGTGGTGTATGGTGCTACTTCATCATCGTCGTCATGTTCGATCCTCGGGTCGCCGTACTTGTCGAAGTGTTGCTCATTGGCTACTCCATCCATTCCGATGATCTTCCTTTTGCCTCTCCTCACGACAACACGACTGGGCTTTGGCGGGTCGGTAATGAAGAAGCATTGGTCCACTTGGGAAGCCAGTACCCATGGCTCATTTTTCGCGGTGACGTTTGCGCCCGCGGTCTTGGATTTGGCTTCGGGTATAACCATGGTGGTGAAATACCGGTCTTCTTTTATGACGTTCTTGGCCCATCTGACACGGAACATCGGGACCTTCTCTCCAGCGTAGCTCAGCTCCCAGATCTCCTTGATCCTTCCGTAGTTTCTGTCCTTGTCGTTATCGGTGTAGGATTCCATCGTTACCCCGGAGTTCTGATAACCATCGCTCTTCATGTCCTTGGCCTCGGTGTAGAATGTGTAGCCGTTGATATCGTACGCCTCATAGGTCATCAGGTTGTGCTCAGTGCCCTGTGACAAGGCAAATATGAGTTGTTCTTCCGCGGAAGAATCCTCATGTAAAGGGTACGACAGAAGCTTCTGCTTGAACCAACGCGTGAAACATGAGTTGTGCTCTTTGAGTATATCTTCGTCCGTCCTCTGTTGGCCTCGGTCATTGTACGTCTTCTTAATAAAGGTTTTGTGCTCTACCACCCAAGGATCGACCACGTCTATGTGTTGTAGCGCGACTAGGTTTGCTCTTTCAAAGTCGGCGAGTCGACCCTCGAAGTCGACATGCATTTCGCGGCGACCCTCACGGTGACCCCATCCAGCGAGCCTGCCGAGGTGCCTGTTGACGGGCAGACCAACGGGGTTCTCGATGCCTAGATAATTCGTGCAGTAGGAGATGCACTCTTTGGTCAGAAAGCCCCTGGCCATGCTTTCCTCTGGACGTGACATGTTGCGAACGTATCCTTTGATGACACCATTCATCCTTTCGAACGGCATCATGCTGTGCAGGAACGTCGGCCCGAGTTGGATGATATCCTCCACTATATGGACCAGCAGATGCACCATAACGTCGAAGAATGCGGGCGGGAAGTACATCTCAAGCTCGCATAGTATCACCACGATCTCTTCCTGTAGCCTTCTGAGTTGCCTCACGACAATCGACTTCCGAGAGATGACGTCGAAGAAGTTGCATAGGCCAAATAGCGTTTCACGGACGTGCGCGTTCATGATCCCACGGATTGCAACTGGAAGTATCTGCGTCATCAGCACGTGACAGTCGTGAGACTTCATCCCGCTGAACTTCTGCTTCGCTGGGTCTAGGTATCTGCTTATCTTCCCCGCGTAACCGTAAGGAAGTTTTACTCCTAGGAGGCAGGTGAAAAACTGCTCGATCTCCTCCTGACTTAGAGTGAAGAACGCGGGAGGGTAGTCATTTCCAGTCTTCTTGGCCTTTTTGCCTTTGCGACGACTTTTTGTGTCCTGCTTCGCCTCATCATCATCATCATCATCATCATCATATATAGCGTGAAGCTCCTGCCTGAGGCCCATTGATTTCAAGTCTGCCCTTGCTTTCGGCCCATCTTCGGACCTCAAAAACCTATTCACGATGCCTTCGGTCATCGTGCAGACCATGGTCGCCTGCGGGGTAGAGCAAAACGATATTTTAGAACCAAGAAAAAATTTGGCATGACTTTCCCTAAAAATAGGACCAAAAAGAATGCTTAATGCCAAAATTCTCGCCGAAACGGAAATGAATCAACATTCCGGTAAAATATTGGCAACTATCGCATTTCAAATACCGGTACACCTCCAAACACAAACACATATGCAAAACCACAAACATATGCAACACCACGAACATACATAGATCTAGCTAGGCCATAAAAAGTGCATGTGCACATTGTTGTAGGGAGAACAACATAAATATAGCTTCCGCCCTTACTTACCTAGCAAAACAAGGTAACTTAACCACTTAATTTGAATGAATTTATGGTGGAAATGAGGTGAAAAAGAGGAGGCACCCGAGACAAGGAGGAGGCGGTGGAGAGAATGAAGTGGGGAGAAAGTGAGTGTGGGAGGAGAGGTTGTCCAAAATATCTTGTTACTCCCCACTTACTAATGGGGCACCAACCACAAATGCGCCATTAGTAATCCAGGTTACTAATGGCACACCCCCTGGTGGTGCGCCATTAGTAGTTTTGCAAAAAAAAACATACTAATGGCGCACTACACCACGGTGCGCCATTACTAGTTTAAACTAGTAATGGCGCACCGCGTGCGAGTGCGCCATTAGTAGTTTTGCAAAAAAAGGAATAAAAAATTAATAAAAGAAACAACATTAGTGGCGCACTCTCTGGAAGGTGCGCCATTACTAGTTACAACTAGTAATGGCGCACTGCCTGTGGATGCGCCATTAGTATGTTTGGACAGGCGCACTAGTTTAAAAAAAATTGATACTAATGGCGCACCGTCAGTCAGGTGCGCCATTAGTAGTTTCAACTCTAATGGCGCATCAGAGGGTGGTGCGCCATTAGTATATACTAATGGCGCACCACTTGTCTGGTGCGCCATTAGTGTCAATCCCATCTATAGCCCTTTTTCTAGTAGTGAAGCAACCAAGACATTATCAGTAATTAGACGCCCCGGGACAAAAGCACTCTGATTTGGTGAAATCACTTCTGGGAGAATTAGCTTCAACCTTCTTGGCAACACTTTGGAAATGACTTTGTAAATAACATTACACAAGCTTATTGTTCGAAACTTTGTTACCTCCTCGGGGTTCTCCACTTTGGGGGATGAGAACAATGGTGGTGTCATTCCACTCCTCCGGTATAACACTAGTATTAAGAGCATGAAGCACCTCATCTGTGAGCTCGTCCACTAATAAAGACCAATATCTCTTGAAGAAGATAGCATGTAAACCATCCGGCCCCGGCGCCTTGAGGTCTCCAATGCTGAACAGTGATGTCTTAACTTCTTCCCGGGTATAAGGTTTTGTAAGACTTTCATTAATCTCATGAGACACGCAAGGGTTAACCTTGTTTATTACATCATCATTTTCATTCATCAATTCACTAGAAAAGAGATGCTGGAATATGTGACTTTAAAGCAGCAGGGCCCTCAATCCAGTCTCCATTCCCATCCTTGAGTTTTTTAATACAATTGATCTTCCTCCGCATAGAAGCGAAATTTTGAAAGAAACTAGTATTTCGGTCTCCTTGTTTCAGCCAAGTCGCATGACTTCTCTGAAGGTATTTGATCTCCCCCTTTTCATGGACATTTTCAATCTTCAACTGCAATTCCTGAATCTTTGCAGTCGCCTCATCAGTGAGAGGCCCTGACATGATCTGGTTAAGCTCATCTTGCAGCGTCCGCAGCTGGTGCCGCGGTTCCTTCAGAACCTGCCTGTCCCATGCATGCAGGGCCGAGTGCACCTCCCGCACCTTTTGGGCCAGCCCCCCTGGGCTGGAGTTAGCAGCTGCCCACGCTTGGCCCACCACATCATCAACAGTTTCCTCGACTAGCCACCGAGCTTTAAAAAATTGTTTCCGGACTATAGGTGTTGCCCTTACATTACTCTGGTACTCCGTATAGACCCCTATCGGTCTGTGATCTGATTTGGAGAAATCTCCATGGATCACCCCAGCCAGAGGGAAAAGATTATCCCATCGTTGGTCACATACAGCCCGGTCAAGCCTCTCCCGGATCCTTCCCCTTCGCCATGTGAAGATGTCCCCGACGTAACCCATATCAAACAAGTTACAATCATCCAGTGCATCACGAAAATTCTGCATATTTCTTTGGGACCTCAGTGCCCCGCCTTCCTTCTCACGTCCCAAGAGGATTTCATTAAAATCACCAAGTACGATCCAACGAAGATCGACCATATTTTTCAGGGAGCGAAGATACTCCCAAGTCAAATGCTTTCTGTCACCGCTTGTTTTTCGTATAGACCAGTGATCCGCCATCCCGAGTCACTGTTTTCGTCAATTCGGATATCCAAGAAATTTGAGTGAACCTCCTTTGATGTCACGTTTAAACCATTCTACCAGAAGAGTACCAAACCACCACTTCTGCCATCACTTTCCCACATTATCATCTCATCAAAGGACAACTTTCTCTTCATTTTCTCTACCCTAGCAACAGTCAGATGTGACTCATACAGAAAAATCACATCAGGTCTTACGCGCCCCTGAAGCTCCAGGAGCGCTCTAACTGTCGGGGGTTTCCCTAACCCCCGGCAGTTCCAACTCAGTATTTTCATTGCGACCGGACAGGCTCCCTCTCAGAGCTCGCCGATATTTTGTCATTGGAATGCATCACAGTGGTACTGCCTAACTTGGTCCTCTTTGAGTCTTGGGACAGAGAGTCCCCGTCGTCATCCTCGTTCCTCTCTGGGTTAACTTCTCTCCCTCCATTAAAAACCACCATCTCATTTCCCACCGCCCCACCAGAACCTGCAGCAGCAGAGGGATTGGTAGTAGCACTTGGCGTTTCAAAGCTTACACGTTTCCTCCCATAGATCTGGAGATCAAGGTCCCTTGCCACCTTTCCTTTTGCAGGGCTGGTAGCAGTATCAACAAGGTCCTGATCCGTTTGGACTAGATCCGCACGCTTATGAGTCTCATGGGCGGTTCTCCCCGCCCCTCTACCCTGACCCCCCCCCCCCTAAGCCCGCTCCTAGATGGATCAAGTCAATTCAACCAGCAAAAGACTTATGAAGTAAAACATCGAGCACTTTTCAATCGGAGGAATCTTTAGGTGGTTGAAAACAGGGGGTGCTACCAGAATGGAGGTCGGTTCCGAGATGTGGATGCGAGCAGGCGTGCGGGCTGAATGACGATGGCATTACAAAAGGGTTTTTAAACGTAGCATCTGCATGGTATTAATGGAGTGAGGTATGTGCATCTGTTGGCCAGAGAGAGCGCCGGGGGAGATGAAACAGAAACCTTCTTTTTATCTTCTCGGTTCCTAAGATAGTAAAAAGAATGAAAGTACATAGTCAGCAATGATGCATTTTCATATTTCACAATGAAAAGGCATGATATGATGAAAATAGTCATAATATATCAATACTTTTGAAGAAAATCAAGGAAAATTATAGTAAAAAATAGATGACTGCAGTATATAACATTGAAGAAAGATGGTTAAACTATGACCATCCCAGTGGACCGTATCTATATGTTGTATCTACTAATCTACACCATTTGATATCAGATCAATTTGTGGCCTAGTTGTCCTACATCTTACCAATTGTGGTCACCCTTAAACGGATGGATGCGTAGGCAGAGGCATAGTCAACAGCTGATTCCACCTCCTTCCTGTGTACTTCTCCACATGGGCTACATAGCTAGGATTGAACTCACGGAGAACTCCTTCGTGCATTGAGTTGTCGGCAGATCTGGTCCAGGAGACCTCTGCCGGCCACCAGATGCCCACGGGAATGGCCACTCCAATAGCAGCTGGAGCGATAGGTGGAAGAGTGGATGCCCAATTAGTAGCCGGGGTCACCGGAACGACATCGCTCGCATTGGGGTCGCGGCGCGCGGGATGGCCCGCCGATGTCACCCGTGGCAGCGCCAATGGGGATGCGGCGTAGCAGGGTCAAGGCGACGTCGCGGAGATCGTGTGGCGGCCTACCGGAGTTACACCATATGGCGTGCCTTCCTCGCCGGGAATCGCTCGGCAGCGGCCCTGCACCTCGCCGGGTCAGTCTCGAGGAGGGTTAGCAAACGGTGGTGGATATAAGATTGAGTCATCGGTTACAGAAGCCGGAAGGGGAATCGAATCGACAGCGATTTGTTTGCGGTGGAACTGGCGGACGTGGGGAGAAAGAGGCGTTCGTGGTCAGCCTATGGCGGGTCCACTGCTAGTAACCGAATGCTTATGCGTATGTCTGTACTTTGGTGGGTCCCCCGTGTAAGCTATAACAAAAGGCTCTTGAGTGGGACTGTGTGACGTGGCTAGATGTGAATGGCTGATGACGTGGCTATGCTGCATGTTGAGATAAATCAAATAGTGAGGGTGAACTTCTTAAGTATATAGGATGAGGGTGGACAAGAGAATGAGGGTGCACGATCTAGATCTCCCCCGGGTCGCTAGGCAGGACAACACGGGGGACACAATGAGATGAGAAGGAGGGACGAGGGAGTTTTACATGGTTAAATTGACTGATAGCACCTCTATCTGATCCCCTAAAACTTAACGGAGTAAGTGTTTGAGTATCCCTTGAGTATATTTCCTCCTCTAAAAAGTACGGTTTCTAACTGAATCCCTAAGCTTAACTCCTTCAATAATGAATATAATTTCGGTGCACATTTCATTCAAATTATGTCATCAAACTTCATTTGAACTCGATTCAACCAAAATTTAAATGAAATTCAAGCATTATCAAACAACTTTACAAAACATTGAATAAAAATTAAACTAAGATTGCATAATAGAATGTAAAAAACTACTCCCAGTCCGAGTCGGTCATGGGGGCAGTGCCCTCGCCCGCTCATTTAGCGGGTGGTCTGCTAAATGATGCACGCATTTTTGTGAGAGATGCTACACCATTTTGTTTGTCTGAAAATAAACAGGGTATATTCTTATCTTGGTATAGTTTGGAGCACTACTTTTTAGATCCTTCTACTTCAGACCCCTGGTTACTTTAGATAAGGCCATCTGATTGATAGACCCCAGGCATTTTAAATCCATTACTTTGTTCAAGAAAAACGACGACTACCTATGAAAATAAAACCATGCCAAGAATGACGCGAAAATTGGAATCAACACCTCAACAGGACAAATACTAAGATCGACATTGCACAAAGCAATCAGGGGAGCTTAGAGGCAAGAAGGATCTAACAGGAACGAATGCACGCGCAAGCACACACGGACACAAACAGTTGCACGGGCGCACGCCTCTTCCGAATTCCAGGCATACCAAGCAAGAAAATAGATAGGGAGACAATCTAGATCATCCATCAAATAAATTCCGAAAATAACTACTGTTGCTCGAAGGAATTCACTTACTGGAGAAATAATTAATAATCTTCCGAGGGCTGCCTCTTTAGTCAATCAACAGCTCACAATGCCCACTTCAGTAGCTAATAAATCCATACTACAGCAAGCTTCTGTAGAAAACAAACAATTAGATTATATATCCACAAAACAAGGAATGGGAGTATGAAACACAATGTTTCTGTATGAAAACTAAATGAGGTGAGGTCGCCAAATACCATATATCCGAACAAAAGAACTACAACAGTCAATGGCTAGATTAATAGCAGCTAAGCACACACCCTAAACTTTAAGGTGCTGATTCGAAATCATTCGTAATGGTAAAGGTTTCATGCATAATTTGCTAGTACCTAAGTAAGAGATAAGAGATTAAGGTAAATATGCAGTACTTACCAGCTGAGAACTGCCTGCTAGATGAGAAGTTAAGAGAACTGACAAACTTTTCAACATATTAAACAAAAAACTGCCACAACAGCAGTAATCATGTAGAAGAAGACTCCTGCGATCCTTGAACATATGACTCAACAATATGCAATGTAATCAGTACATCCATAACAAAATTCAGTAACAATATTGACCATGATGATTTCTTTGCCAATTCTTTTATAAAACGGAACAAAAACCATCATGTAAGTATGTACATATCCGTATCTGCAAGACACAAAAAGGCAAGTACATTTACATGAATAGAGCATTATAGAAGATATCAGAAAATATATGATGGTGAATTTTCGGAAAAGCTTGAAGCAACATGGACTGGTATGGCAGCTCATTGACTACAATAGGGTGATACTGTTAGTAAAAGAATATATGCTATGAGAGGTCAGATTTGTGGTTTGGAAACACAACAATGTCGTGAAATTGGTCATTCAACATAGCTGCAGACTTCTAGACAACTCCTAGACTTGAACACTTGCCCTGCAAAGCAACCAAATAAATATGTGAATAAGCACATCAGAACTTGATCGAGCCAACAAAAATTTCTTCTAAACTACTCCCTGTTACACTTCAGATATCTTCAGATATGCATTGTACGTGACTTGTAGGCACCGTACGTTACTTGTAGCGTATTTCAGTAGGATTCTTCGGTTAGAGGCTAGGAGGTGTTTATCTTCTGTAACCATAATTCTCTATCTCCTCCTGGCTTGATTCCCAAGTTGTAATCCTAACTGTATGCGCATCAGGACTTCGCACCCCTGCCTATAATACATACAGCGTCCCCTCGATACGAGGTAAGACGTTTTCCGCTTCGTACATGGTAG
>NW_025232381.1:0-9831 GCF_018294505.1 Triticum aestivum | reverse complement strand
GCCATGTGATCAAACGACTGAAATACCAACAATTTTGAGTGCACCCATTGAATTAACTATTGATGCAAAAGAACCAATGTTTAATCATTTTGATATGACCTCTAATCTTGGTGATGATTCTGTGTTGAATGACTTATTGCATGTTTGCTTATTTAAGCATGTTGTAGCATGTAAATTTGATGCAAGTAAGGTTTATTCACCAATGTTGGGATGGTTTAATGATGAACATTGTCAATCTTTTGAAATGAATAAGAGCTGCACTTATATGTGCAAACTGAGTTGCAATATTTTCATGCCTTCTACTTCTTGTGCTAATTTTTTGGCTTTAGATTTTATGAACTATGCAAGTTACTCATCTATTCATGTGTCATATATGCAAAAATCAAGGGAAGTAAAAATGGATGACATATACATATACAACATGTACACCTTGTCTCTTTTGTTAGCCACATTTCAGATTAAGCAACGCCGAGGACGGCTTTATTTTCAAGAAGGGGAGGATGATGAGGACATGACTACCTTGGATATGACCAAAAATATTGCATATATGCAGATTTGTCAGGTGATTTCTAGTGCAAACTATTCAATAATCTATTTATCTTATCCAGAACAAAAATACTTCACACACTTTTGTGTTTTGTCTAATTGCAGGTGTATGGGACATTCGTACAATCCACATATGAAGATAAGGAAGAAAGAGATGTTTATTTGCTGTCCAAAAAGTTCTCTCACGTCACTTTTGGCCCAAGAGAAGATAGAGTCCAAGTCTCTCACGTTCTGGATTCAGATTCGGACTGCACAGACACACCTGACTCAAAACGCACACAAGTTTTTCATACAGACCCCGAATTGGGTGATTCTTTTTTTGTTGGAAACTAGATTTCGTGCACTTTCCAACCCAATTGGAATCACCTTCAAATTCGTCCGGAGCGTTGAGTTGTGGATGAAACAATCTGATGCTGCAGCAGAATCCGAGTCAAACTACAAGTCCAAAGGTGTTACATCACCTCCACTTGGGCCCATTGGCCTTGTACGACCTAGATTTAGTTTTAGGCTGCCTTGGGATGTCCTCCCACCTCCTTGGCCGCCACCCCTTGCTCCTATATAAGTAGATCCATCTAGTAGCTTTTACTTGGGATTTGTTTAGTTAAAAGTTAGCAATTGCAACTTCGTGTACTTCATTTGTGTCCAACGACCAGACCAAGACCGCTTACGGATCCCCACCTTTATCAATACTTCATATATACTCGCAATATTCAGATTGCTTTTATCATATTCTTGCTTGTTCTTCGATTGCTTGCAGGAATAGACCTTCGTGGTCAGGTTGATTGTGCTCCAGCGTGGTCAATAACCTCTCGGAGTTGGTTTAGCGATTGCTAAGGCGCAACGTCGTGCACGTTTGTAGTCGGATCGTCAAAGTCATCTTCACCAAATCAATAGTTATCATCTCATCGAAAGATCGGGACACTCCGTCTCTATCAAGTGGTATCAGTTTTCAGGTTGCTCGGTGAGAATTTCCAGTTTTCCTAGATTAGATTTATTTTCTTACCTATTGTCCAAGAAAAAGCCACAAAAAAGAGTTAGATCTATTCATCCTTGGTCCAAGCCAGTCTGAGCCTTTGCAATTTTCTTTTCATTGCTTGCATAGTTGAATTATCGGTTGCATCGTCGTGTCGAGTTGCTGGTCTTAGTGTCTAGTTCATTTAGAGTTTCGAGTTCTGTTCACATTAGTCACGCCACCGCTGCATCATTATCTCTTTCGCTGTCCACCACCCATCCATCAATTTCCACCCCGTGCTACCCATCATTCATTGTCATAATAATAGTTGAGATCGTTCACATCTTCACTTGATCCAATCTGCATCTTATCTAGTTTGTTTTGGAAAGAGGGAGAAAAAAGAGAGAAAAAAACGAGAGAAAAAAAAGGAAAAAAAAGTCAGAGAAAAAAAAAGGAGAGAAAGAAAAAAAAGTGTGAGGAAAAAAAAGAGAGAAGAAAAAAAACAAAAAAATCGGCACAAACTTTTTCAGAGGAAAGTTGGAGACAAAGTTGTTGATATATCCTGCTTGGCTGTTGTTTCACCTCATTATCTTTACTGCCGTTGTGATCTTCACTTATATCTTGCTGTCCAGAGCTACTTAGTGTCCTTCATTGATGCTAGTTGTGCTACGACGTGACCTCATTAGTGTTCTAGGCTCGCGTCTCTAGTTCGGTCTAGCCTAGGACCAGCACAGTACCGTTGTTGAGCATTTATTCAACATTGCATCTTTGAATTGATTATTGCTAATCTTTTGCTACCATATATAGCCAACCCAGCTCCACATATTTCTACACCGTGTATACGTACGCTCCCCTGGCAATCTCTTTACTCAATATTCGGAGTTACTTGACACCGCTGGTTGCCGATCACCGCCTGCTGCATGGTAAGAACTTGTAAGACATTGATATTTGCTTTACTGTGAGCGTTTTACCACCACATCCTACTAGTTATAGGAACATTATTTTTGGGTTTTGTTTCTTGTTCTACTAATCATGACAGGATCCAGAGTCAATTCATGGGCTTTGTCGATCGCGGGAGACGTGCCACCACCTTTGCAAATACCACAACCGTCACGAGAGGTGCACAAACATCCAAATGCACATGATCAGGTTAATGTATCTATACCACCATTTAATGGCCGTTTTAAACTTGCTTTATATATTGAATGGGAGTTCGACATAAAAAATATATTTGCTTCCCATAATTTCGATGAACATAAAAAGGTTAAGGTTGCGGTTGGTTCTTTCACTGGTTATGCTTTGGTTTGGTGGAGTGAATATTGTCGGTTACACCCTGATTATATACCTACTACTTGGGATGATTTGAAACTTGTCATGCGACATACTTTCGTCCCTGCTTATTATACTCGTGACATGATTAAGAAGTTGCAACACTTAAAACAAGGTAGTGAAACTGTAACAAAATATTATGATGATTTACAAACTACCTTGTTGCATTCCTCTTTAGAAGAAAGTGAAGATGATTTTATGGATAGATTTTGGGGAGGATTAAACCGTGATATTCAAGAGATACTAATTCATGAAGAGTGTTATCCTATGGACCATTTGTTTCATCTTGCGTGCAAAGCTGAACAGGAAATAAAATGACGTGTTGGCCACGAGGAGAACAAGCGCACGGTGCACATTCCAAGAGTTGATATGATTGTTCCTTCAACTACTAGGCATACTATGACAACCACATCCGTTGTTGTCAGGACTACATCACCTCCACCATGTGACACATCGCCCCCGAGAGTGGCTACATCATCTGAGTTGATCATAAGAGGTAATGACAAAGGTACTGATCTTCCATCTCTACATGAGAATGATGAATGCCTTGTCAATTTGAATGCACCATCTGATGAGCTACCCACTACTTTGATCACACCACCTATTTTCGAGGACTATGTTGATAATTTGACTTTGCCATGTGATCAAACGACTGAAATACCAACAATTTTGAGTGCACCCATTGAATTAACTATTGATGCAAAAGAACCAATGTTTAATCATTTTGATATGACCTCTAATCTTGGTGATGATTCTGTGTTGAATGACTTATTGCATGTTTGCTTATTTAAGCATGTTGTAGCATGTAAATTTGATGCAAGTAAGGTTTATTCACCAATGTTGGGATGGTTTAATGATGAATATTGTCAATCTTTTGAAATGAATAAGAGCTTCACTTATATGTGCAAACTGAGTTGCAATATTTTCATGCCTTCTACTTCTTGTGCTAATTTTTTGGCTTTAGATTTTATGAACTATGCAAGTTACTCATCTATTCATGTGTCATATATGCAAAAATCAAGGGAAGTAAAAATGGATGACATATACATATACAACATGTACACATTGTCTCTTTTGTTAGCCACATTTCAGATTAAGCAACGCCGAGGACGGCTTTATTTTCAAGAAGGGGAGGATGATGAGGACATGACTACCTTGGATATGACCAAAAATATTGCATATATGCATATTTGTCAGGTGATTTCTAGTGCAAACTATTCAATAATCTATTTATGTTATCCAGAACAAAAATACTTCACACACTTTTGTGTTTTGTCTAATTGCAGGTGTATGGGACATTTGTACAATCCACATATGAAGATAAGGAAGAAAGAGATGTTTATTTGCTGTCCAAAAAGTTCTCTCACGTCACTTTTGGCCCAAGAGAAGATAGAGTCCAAGTCTCTCACGTTCTGGATTCAGATTCGGACTGCACAGACACACCTGACTCAAAACGCACACAAGTTTTTCATACGGACTCTGAATTGGGTGATTCTTTTTTTGTTGGAAACTAGATTTCGTGAAGTTTCCAACCCAATTGGAATCACCTTCAAATTCGTCCGTAGCGGTGAGTTGTGGACGAAACAATCTGATGCTGCAGCAGAATCCGAGTCAAACTACAAGTCCAAAGGTGTTACATCACCTCCACTTGGGCCCATTGGCCTTGTACGACCTAGATTTAGTTTTAGGCTGCCTTGGGACGTCCTCCCACCTCCTTGGCCTCCACCCCTTGCTCCTATATAAGTAGATCCATCTAGTAGCTTTTCCTTGGGATTTGTTTAGTTAAAAGTTAGCCATTGCAACTTCGTGTACTTCGTTTGTGTCCAACGACCAGACCAAGACCGCTTCCGGATCCCCACCATTATCAATACTTCATATATATTTGCAATATTCAGATTGCTTTATCATATTCTTGCTCGTTCTTCGATTGCTTGCAGGAATAGACCTTCGTGGTCAGGCTGACCGTGCTTCCAGCATCGTCAGTAACGTCAGGAGATTGGTTTAGCGATTGCTAAGGCGCAACGTCGTGCACGTTTGTAGTCGGATCGTGAAAGTCGTCTCCACCAAATCGATAGTTATCATCTCATCGAAAGATCGGGACCCTCGTCTCTATCATGAACTAACCCTAATTTTTTTGTGGCTTTTTCGTGGACTGCAGGTATGAAGAACAGACTCGATCTAAACTACGAAAAACTATAAAATCTCACCGAGCAACCTGGAAATCTGATACCACTTGATAGAGGCAAAGGTGTCCCGTCTTTCGATGAGATGGTGGATTTCGCTTTGGTGGAAGTCGACTTTGACGATCCGACTACGAACGTGCGAGGACGTCGCGCCTTAGCAATCGCTAAACCAACTCCGAGAGGTTATTGACCACGCCGGAGCACGATCAACCTGACCACGAGGGTCTGTTTCCTGCGAGCAAACGAAGAACAAGCAAGAAACTAAGATTGCAATCTGGATATTGCGAATATAAGATGAAAGCTTTATTGATCAAGGTGGGGTTCTGTGACGCCTTTGTCTGGTCGTTGAACACAAACGAAGTACGCGAAGTTGCAGCTATGGCGAACTTTTAATCTAAACAAAACCCAAAGTCTAAACGATGCCCTAAGGGCTGTATATATGGAGGAAGAGGGGGGAATTTCTTGGCCCTTGGTGGAGGGGTCCGAAATCAACCCTATCTCTTGTTTCCCCACACATACGGACTCTAAAAATAGCCTATACTTATGTATTTCGAAATTACATGGGCCTGGCCCAATAATAAGGTGACGCAGCACCTAAAATAGCCTCGGGACGAAATTTATGAAGTGGCATCTTGTATATTTCGTCCAAGGCTTCATGCACCCATTATGGTGGCTTCAAAGTCCTGGAATCATCACTTGTAACTCCGTTCTTGTTCCCCTTGCGCATGCCATCATCTCCATGCTTGTTCTTGCTCCAATGTTCATCCTTCTCCAAGGTAGGCCCTTCATTTGTAAGCAAAACAAATGTATCCAATTTAGGCAGCATCATATTCTCATGAACATTAGAATCATTACCAAGAAACGAAAGTACCTGGTAATTTAGTTGGCGTGCACGAGCTCTAGTAATTGGTCCAGTATGTATAGCAGCAGGGGCTGTGGGTGTAACAATTGTATTGATGTCCTCATCAGAATTGATTATTGCTAATCTTTTGCTACCATATATAGCCAACCCAGCTCCACATATTTCTACACCGTGTATACGTACGCTCCCCTGGCAATCGCTTTACTCAATATTCGGAGTTACTTGACACCGCTGGTTGCCGATCACCGCCTGCTGCATGGTAAGAACTTGTAAGACATTGATATTTGCTTTACTGTGAGCGTTTTACCACCACATCCTAGTAGTTATAGGAACATTATTTTTGGGTTTTGTTTCTTGTTCTACTAATCATGACAGGATCCAGAGTCAATTCATGGGCTTTGTCGATCGCGGGAGACGTGCCACCACCTTTGCAAATACCACAACCGTCACGAGAGGTGCACAAACATCCAAATGCACATGATCAGGTTAATGTATCTATACCACCATTTAATGGCCGTTTTAAACCTGCTTTATATATTGAATGGGAGTTCGACATAAAAAATATATTTGCTTCCCATAATTTCGATGAACATAAAAAGGTTAAGGTTGCGGTTGGTTCTTTCACTGGTTATGCTTTGGTTTGGTGGAGTAAATATTGTCGGTTACACCCTGATTATATACCTACTACTTGGGATGATTTGAAACTTGCCATGCGACATACTTTCGTCCCTGCTTATTATACTCGTGACATGATTAAGAAGTTGCAACACTTAAAACAAGGTAGTGAAACTGTAATAAAATATTATGATGATTTACAAACTACCTTGTTGCATTCCTCTTTAGAAGAAAGTGAAGATGATTTTATGGATAGATTTTGGGGAGGATTAAATCGTGATATTCAAGAGATACTAATTCATGAAGAGTGTTATCCTATGGACCATTTGTTTCATCTTGCTTGCAAAGCTGAACAGGAAATGAAACGATGTGTTGGCCACGAGGAGAACAAGCGCACGGTGCACATTCCAAGAGTTGATATGATTGTTCCTTCAACTACTAGGCATACTATGACAACCACATCCGTTGTTGTCAGGACTACATCACCTCCACCATGTGACACATCGCCCCCGAGAGTGGCTACATAATCTGAGTTGATCATAAGAGGTAATGACAAAGGTACTGATCTTCCATCTCTACATGAGAATGATGAATGCCTTGTCAATTTGAATGCACCATCTGATGAGCTACCCACTACTTTGATCACACCACCTATTTTCGAGGACTATGTTGATAATTTGACTTTGCCATGTGATCAAACGACTGAAATACCAACAATTTTGAGTGCACCCATTGAATTAACTATTGATGCAAAAGAACCAATGTTTAATCATTTTGATATGACCTCTAATCTTGGTGATGATTCTGTGTTGAATGACTTATTGCATGTTTGCTTATTTAAGCATGTTGTAGCATGTAAATTTGATGCAAGTAAGGTTTATTCACCAATGTTGGGATGGTTTAATGATGAACATTGTCAATCTTTTGAAATGAATAAGAGCTGCACTTATATGTGCAAACTGAGTTGCAATATTTTCATGCCTTCTACTTCTTGTGCTAATTTTTTGGCTTTAGATTTTATGAACTATGCAAGTTACTCATCTATTCATGTGTCATATATGCAAAAATCAAGGGAAGTAAAAATGGATGACATATACATATACAACATGTACACCTTGTCTCTTTTGTTAGCCACATTTCAGATTAAGCAACGCCGAGGACGGCTTTATTTTCAAGAAGGGGAGGATGATGAGGACATGACTACCTTGGATATGACCAAAAATATTGCATATATGCAGATTTGTCAGGTGATTTCTAGTGCAAACTATTCAATAATCTATTTATCTTATCCAGAACAAAAATACTTCACACACTTTTGTGTTTTGTCTAATTGCAGGTGTATGGGACATTCGTACAATCCACATATGAAGATAAGGAAGAAAGAGATGTTTATTTGCTGTCCAAAAAGTTCTCTCACGTCACTTTTGGCCCAAGAGAAGATAGAGTCCAAGTCTCTCACGTTCTGGATTCAGATTCGGACTGCACAGACACACCTGACTCAAAACGCACACAAGTTTTTCATACAGACTCCAAATTGGGTGATTCTTTTTTTGTTGGAAACTAGATTTCGTGCACTTTCCAACCCAATTGGAATCACCTTCAAATTCGTCCGGAGCGTTGAGTTGTGGATGAAACAATCTGATGCTGCAGCAGAATCCGAGTCAAACTACAAGTCCAAAGGTGTTACATCACCTCCACTTGGGCCCATTGGCCTTGTACGACCTAGATTTAGTTTTAGGCTGCCTTGGGATGTCCTCCCACCTCCTTGGCCGCCACCCCTTGCTCCTATATAAGTAGATCCATCTAGTAGCTTTTCCTTGGGATTTGTTTAGTTAAAAGTTAGCCATTGCAACTTCGTGTACTTCATTTGTGTCCAACGACCAGACCAAGACCGCTTACGGATCCCCACCTTTATCAATACTTCATATATACTCGCAATATTCAGATTGCTTTTATCATATTCTTGCTTGTTCTTCGATTGCTTGCAGGAATAGACCTTCGTGGTCAGGTTGATTGTGCTCCAGCGTGGTCAATAACCTCGCGGAGTTGGTTTAGCGATTGCTAAGGCGCAACATCGTGCACGTTTGTAGTCGGATCGTCAAAGTCATCTTCACCAAATCAATAGTTATCATCTCATCGAAAGATTGGGACACCCCGTCTCTATCAAGTGGTATCAGTTTTCAGGTTGCTCGGTGAGAATTTCCAGTTTTCCTAGATTAGATTTATTTTCTTACCTATTGTCCAAGAAAAAGCCACAAAAAAGAGTTAGATCTATTCATCCTTGGTCCAAGCCAGTCTGAGCCTTTGCAATTTTCTTTTCATTGCTTGCATAGTTGAATTATCGGTTGCATCGTCGTGTCGAGTTGCTGGTCTTAGTGTCTAGTTCGTTTAGAGTTTCGAGTTCTGTTCACATTAGTCATGCCACCGCTGCATCATTATCTCTTTCGCTGTCCACCACCCATCCATCAATTTCCACCCCGTGCTACCCATCATTCATTGTCATAATAATAGTTGAGATCGTTCACATCTTCACTTGATCCAATCTGCATCTTATCTAGTTTGTTTTGGAAAGAGGGAGAAAAAAAGAGAGAAAAAAACGAGAGAAAAAAAGGAAAAAAAAGTCAGAGAAAAAAAAAGGAGAGAAAGAAAAAAAGTGTGAGGAGAAAAAGAGAGAAGAAAAAAAACAAAAAAATCGGCACAAACTTTTTCAGAGGAAAGTTGGAGACAAAGTTGTTGATATATCCTGCTTGGCTGTTGTTTCACCTCATTATCTTTACTGCCGTTGTGATCTTCACTTATATCTTGCTGCCAGAGCTACTTAGTGTCCTTCATTGATGCTAGTTGTGCTACGACGTGACCTCATTAGTGTTCCAGGCTCGCGTCTCTAGTTCGGTCTAGCCTAGGACCAGCACAGTACCGTCGTTGAGCGTTTATTCAACATTGCATCTTTGAATTGATTATTGCTAATCTTTTGCTACCATATATAGCCAACCCAGCTCCACATATTTCTACACCGTGTATACGTACGCTCCCCTGGCAATCGCTTTACTCAATATTCGGAGTTACTTGACACCGCTGGTTGCCGATCACCGCCTGCTGCATGGTAAGAACTTGTAAGACATTGATATTTGCTTTACTGTGAGTGTTTTACCACCACATCCTAGTAGTTATAGGAACATTATTTTTGGGTTTTGTTTCTTGTTCTACTAATCATGACAGGATCCAGAGTCAATTCATGGGCTTTGTCGATCGCGGGAGACGTGCCACCACCTTTGCAAATACCACAACCGTCACGAGAGGTGCACAAACATCCAAATGCACATGATCAGGTTAATGTATCTATA
>NW_025232380.1:8503-9831 GCF_018294505.1 Triticum aestivum | reverse complement strand
GAAGAAGAAGAAGAAGAAGAAGAATAGGAATAAGAAGAAGAAGAAGTGTGACGCCCCCGATTCAATCGTACACTAATCATGCACGCAAATGTGTACGATCAAGATCAGGGACTCACGGGAAGATATCACAACACAACTCTACAAATAAAATAAGTCATACAAGCATCATAATACAAGCCAGGGGCCTCGAGGGCTCGAATACAAGTGCTCGATCATAGACGAGTCAGCGGAAGCAACAATATCTGAGTACAGACATAAGTTAAACAAGTTTGCCTTAAGAAGGCTAGCACAAACTGGGATACAGATCGAAAGAGGCGCAGGCCTCCTGCCTGGGATCCTCCTAAACTACTCCAGGTCGTCGTCAGCGGGCAGCACATAGTAGTAGGCACCTCCGGTGTAGTAGGGGTCGTCGTCGACGGTGGCGTCTGGCTCCTGGACTCCAGCATCTGGTTGCGACAACCAGGAAGAGAGGAAGGGGAAAAGGGGGGAGAAAGCAACCGTGAGTACTCATCCAAAGTACTCGCAAGCAAGGAACTACACTACATATGCATGGGAATATGTGTAAGGAGGCCATATCAGTGGACTGAACTGCAGAATGCCAGAATAAGAGGGGGATAGCTAGTCCTATCGAAGACTACGCTTCTGGCAGCCTCCGTCTTGCATCAAGTATAAGAGAGTAGATTGAAGTCCTCCAAGTAGCATCTCCAAGTAACATCTCATAGCATAATCCTACCCGGCGATCCTCTCCTCGTCGCCCTGCGGAAAAGCGATCACCGGGTTGTCTGTGGAACTTGGAAGGGTGTGTTTTATTAAGTATCCGGTTCTAGTTGTCATAAGGTCAAGGTACAACTCCAAGTCATCCTGTTACCGAAGATCACGGCTATTCGAATAGATTAAACTTCCCTGCAGGGGTGCACCACATAGCCCAACATGCTCGATCCCATTTGGCCGGACACACTTTCCTGGGTCATGCCCGGCCTCGGAAGATCAACACGTCGCAGCCCCACCTAGGCTCAACAGAGAGGCCAGCACGCCGGTCTAAACCTAAGCGCGCAGGGGTCTGGGCCCATCGCCCTGAGCACACCTGCACGTTGCGTACGCGGCCGGTGAGCAGACCTAGCAACCTCCATTACAAAGGAAGTTGCGTTAACGCAGTCCAACCCGGCGCGCGCCGCTCCGTCGCTGACGTCTGAAGTGCTTCGGCTGATACCACGACGTCGGGATACCCATAACTACTCCCACGTAGATGGTTAGTGCGTATAGGCTCGTAGCCAGACTCAGATCAAATACCAAGATCTCGTTAAGCGTGTTAAGTGTCCGCGAACGCC
>NW_025232380.1:0-5658 GCF_018294505.1 Triticum aestivum | reverse complement strand
TTCTCGGTCTTGGCTGCCCTTTCGAAGAGGTTGATCCCTTTCGTTGATGTCTTCATTTCTTTATTCCAAAGCATCATGTTAAACTTGTCATCATTTCTTCGGGAGCTCCATCGTACTTACTAAAGATAAGGGGCAGCTCACTACGACAATGCTTTTGAGGGAAACAATCTGGGGTTAATCCATGAATTAGTATAAGATTATCTCTCGAGTTGAACATATGAAATACCTCGAGAGTAAGGTACGAAGGTACCATAATAGGCTCCAAGCGGATAGATAGTTGCTCGAAGCCTGAACCAGAGTGAGAAAGGGGTTCAGAGTAGCGAGAGTAAGTATTGCGTCTGATACCAGAATAGACCACTAGGACAGTGGCATGTGGATTACATATGAGTCCACGCGCGAGGAATAACTTTGGGAATAGGGGGTGTATAGGACAGTCAGGTTTCGATCCTGTGGAACTGTGGGTTATGGGCCCACCATGTGGTTTTTTTTTTGTTTGTTTTTTTTAATAGGAGCAGTGACATTTTTCACGGTCATGATAGCAAGGCATGTCAGAGAATACCAAGTCAGTTATGTCGGCATCAACGTTGGTACCAAGGGCGAGGGACGAAGAGAACCACTTTCCTGCTCGTTGAACGAGGCGGACCAATAGGCAAGGTTCTCGTCCATCGGTGGCTACCGGAATGTCATCAACAATAGTAACAAGGTCTTACTGACAGAATTGCACACCGAGGAGTTTACATAAGCAGTAGAATATTGCTGCTTAGATCATATAGATCACAAGAAAGGTTCAAACAACCAATGGAAGGTAAAATATGATTATCATATTAAACAGAACAATGGAAAGGAAAATGTGTCTAAACACATATTTCAGGGACATATCCTTCCCAAGGACAAGCAGAGCATGATATCCGTGGCAGGATATAATGTAGACAACTCTTTAGGTAAGGGGGGAGGAATCTCATGATATTACCCATACAACGGTGTTAGGATAAATGATAAATAAAATTTAGCATCGTGCTTCAAATGTTCCTGTTGAAAATCGGAGTACCATTGACATGCTTCGAGATAGCATTGACATGGTCTTCGAGCAAAGGTCAGACTTTGGAAACATGAAGGATCCATCAGGAATAACTTGTAGAATAAGTCTTACAATTTCCTCATGGATGAATGGATAACCTTGCTGAAAAGGAATCTATAATGATAGGTCCTCCAGCAGGGGGGGGGTGCTAGGCATGACATCATGTTACCGGGTCATCAAAGGATCAACGTCATAACTCTTGGAAAGTTGTCCCAACCATCATATCTGACCGAGATTCAGATCTGATTGGTGTCAGGATACATCAGACTTAGGATACTTGAGAAGAAAAGGTGCAACGCAAATTGACGAGATGACATTGTAAGATTCTCGGGGAAATGAACTATGAAGTGATTTCCGTTAACAAGAGTCCATCATTAACCCAAGGAGAGGACAAGGAGGTGTCTGGTGAACCCAACGGCAATTCGCCGAGATTCCCCAAAAGATGGATTTCCACCATTAAGTGAACAAGGAGATAACATTTGCCAAATCAAATGATATAAGGAAGTATGCGCGAGGAAAACATACACAAATAAACATTGGTTGAAATGTGCGCCCGAAATATGGGTTGGGTTGCACGACCAATGTCAGAATGGTGATTCAATTAACGAAGGACTTAGAATGAACTATCGCCCATTCACTTCAAAGCAATAGGGTTGCTAGGAGTTTAGAATTCACACGTCATAGCTCCAATGTCGGTATTCCGGTTGAAAACAATACGAGGACCAAGGAATGAACGAAGATGGCAATAAGTATTATGATATCAAGAATTATTAAGAGGTGGCGAAATCCTCACCACATTCTTGACAAAAAGAGATGGTAATACTTCCGAGGTAAGGAAGATCAATTGCTGGACAGCAAGGAACTCAAGGTATAACACCAAACATGAACAAGCTTGTGTTGGTGGGAAGGCAATAAAGTGGTCGATGATAACAGGAATCATCGAGGGGCAAGGATGGTATTACCCATCATGAATTCAATTGATCTCTTGGAAGAGCTCAGAATGTTGATGATATTCACGACACATTTGTCGCGAGAGTTCATGAAGATGTAATCGATCGGTGATGACAACAAGTCAAGTAATGATAAAGTGAAAGGTTATTGGAACCAAGGGTACGACACAAACTCGAACTCAAGCTTGTTGGTTAAGGAGAAAGGATATGACGAGGAAAATCGATGTAAGGTTAGTTCATCGTCGAAAATTGGTGCTCCGAGAATAAGGACCAGGTAGCACCGTTAGAATCGTCACGACAATGATATAGCCAAACAGGCTAGGAATGGCGTGATCGGGTACAAACTCGTACTTATAGAAGCTTACTGAAGAGTTGTTGAACCGTAGTGCGGTCTCGGTTCATTTATCGGTGTCTTTGAGTGTTTAATAACTCAGAGCCCGTGAAAAATTGGAATCAGTGGGAAGGTAGTACTTGATGAAGAGCTCATAAGAAGTTATGCAGTTCCATGATAATCTCGAGATACCAGGGGGGGTAATACTCGACACAAGATCCAAGTAAAGGTTGTACTGGTGTATTGATCCATAGAAGACAATTGTTTTAACTTGTCCGAGAAAAGAGATCAAAGAAGAACAATCATGGTCGGAACCACGATTGCAGAAGGCCAGATCCTAGATATAAGATGAACTTATACCAAGGAATAATTCATTTAAGAGAAGCTTTAATGATAAGATCTACATCGTGTCCATGGGCATGAACACAAGTTCAAGGTCGACTCCCACTTCTCCAATGCACAACCTTTCATTCACTTCTCGCGCTCAATGAAGTTGTAGTTTTGAAATTTTATCTGGCAAAATACCAGAAGAGTACGACTCGTGAAAACTTTCGAGTTCACACCTATTAAGGAAGGCATAGGTTCAACCCATTGGGGCATCTTAGAATCATATACCAAATCTTCAGAAGTAATTAACTCAAGCTCAAAGGCAGAGCATGGTTGAGAAAGCAGAGGATACAATTTACCAAAGGCATTATGTATCAGAGGAAAGGCTCACAAGGTTATTGAATACGAAGGGTGTTGTCAGATAAAATCCAACAAAGGATCTGGTGGTCCACAAGGGATCTGACGTGAGCATCGGTACTCAACTAGAGGAAGCAGATTATAGAAACAATTGACTAACTCAATTGTCAAATGCAAAGAAATTATGATTTCCAAATCAAGGGATCAGAAGCAATGCTCTGATTAGGGGTGGATAAGTTGAATAGCCGTAGGGTACAATCAAAGACAATTGGATTGGTCGAGAACCAATTCCAGTTAAAAGAATGGCAGCTCAGTCGGAAAGGTAATTTATAAGGATCAATGATGATTGCGTGTATTCGCAAACATATTGAGTCAACAGACTCAAAATGATAATGACAATGAATGTCATTAAGACTACGAGACTTATGGGATTAACCATAATGCAAGCAAGCAAGAATTTCAAGAGCCAAGGCTCCAGAGGATTTTCGGAAGATCGAATAGTATTTTGAAGACTTTTGTGTAACACATGAATAACTGGGGGATGAGCGGATACTCGATAAGTGCGAGAATTAACCGTAGGGGTATTCAAGTGACAAAGAACAGCAAGGCAGTAAGCTCAAGGGATTATTGAAACCACGATGAGTTTTTCAGGGTATCTTGTAATAACAAGACCATTGGGGATGATATAAGAATAACAACTGTAAGTAGTTACCCATAAGGGTTGACGGTGGAAGGGGAATTGCAAACGCGATGAACACCAGTTCTCGGGTTAACAGCGGAAAGTATCTTCAGGGTCTTCACGTGCAGCAGACGATCATCAGTAATAAGGGGCTCTCCGGGTGAAAGTGATAACGAGATCCTAATGTTAGATTTAGCAAAATTCATTTAACCCGAATAGAAGAGAGATCAGAGTCCCAGAGTAAAGGTCGAGGAGTAAAAGATCCTAGTACCACCCAATGGCGACGTGTGCCCGTAAGGCACACAGCCAAGTTAGTAAAAGTTTTTGTAATGTCTAGACTCGACTTCGGCCAAGGAGTGCGGAAGGGGGATTCCTACAGGCAGTCGGCTCTGATACCAACTTGTGACGCCCCCGATTCAATCATACACTAATCATGCACGCAAATGTGTACGATCAAGATCAGGGACTCACGGGAAGATATCACAACACAACTCTACAAATAAAATAAGTCATACAAGCATCATAATACAAGCCAGGGGCCTCGAGGGCTCGAATACAAGTGCTCGATCATAGACGAGTCAGCGGAAGCAACAATATCTGAGTACAGACATAAGTTAAACAAGTTTGCCTTAAGAAGGCTAGCACAAACTGGGATACAGATCGAAAGAGGCGCAGGCCTCCTGCCTGGGATCCTCCTAAACTACTCCAGGTCGTCGTCAGCGGGCAGCACGTAGTAGTAGGCACCTCCGGTGTAGTAGGGGTCGTCGTCGACGGTGGCGTCTGGCTCCTGGACTCCAGCATCTGGTTGCGACAACTAGGAAGAGAGGAAGGGGAAAAGGGGGGAGAAAGCAACCATGAGTACTCATCCAAAGTACTCGCAAGCAAGGAACTACACTACATATGCATGGGAATATGTGTAAGGAGGCCATATCAGTGGACTGAACTGCAGAATGCCAGAATAAGAGGGGGATAGCTAGTCCTATCGAAGACTACGCTTCTGGCAGCCTCCGTCTTGCATCAAGTATAAGAGAGTAGATTGAAGTCCTCCAAGTAGCATCTCCAAGTAACATCTCATAGCATAATCCTACCCGGCGATCCTCTCCTCGTCGCCCTGCGGAAAAGCGATCACCGGGTTGTCTGTGGAACTTGGAAGGATGTGTTTTATTAAGTATCCGGTTCTAGTTGTCATAACGTCAAGGTACAACTCCAAGTCGTCCTGTTACCGAAGATCACGGCTATTCGAATAGATTAAACTTCCCTGCAGGGGTGCACCACATAGCCCAACACGCTCGATCCCATTTGGCCGGACACACTTTCCTGGGTCATGCCCGGCCTCGGAAGATCAACACGTCGCAGCCCCACCTAGGCTCAACAGAGAGGCCAGCACGCCGGTCTAAACCTAAGCGCGCAGGGGTCTGGGCCCATCGCCCTGAGCACACCTGCACGTTGCGTACGCGGCCGGTGAGCAGACCTAGCAACCTCCATTACAAAGGAAGTTGCGTTAACGCAGTCCAACCGGGCGCGCGCCGCTCCGTCGCTGACGTCTGAAGTGCTTCGGCTGATACCACGACGTCGGGATACCCATAACTACTCCCACGTAGATGGTTAGTGCGTATAGGCTCGTAGCCAGACTCAGATCAAATACCAAGATCTCGTTAAGCGTGTTAAGTGTCCGCGAACGCCGAACAGGGCCAGGCCCACCTCTCTCCTAGGCGGTCTCAACCTGCCCTGTCGCTCCGCCACAAAGATCCACACAGAGGGCCGTCGGGACAAAGGTCCTTTCAGCCCCCAATCCGTGAATCACTCGCGGGTACTCTTCGAGCTGACCCGACTTTAGTCACCATCTGTATAGTATGTATGTATGTATAGTATATACCCGTGATCACCTCCCAGGTGATCACGGCCCGATAGTATAGCAAGGCAGACTGACAAGAAT
>NW_025232379.1:0-9832 GCF_018294505.1 Triticum aestivum | reverse complement strand
GTTCCTGTGTCTGTCCCTTCGGGGAAATGTCACGCTGTGAGTACCGGAGTCCTGTTAGCCCGCTACAGCCCGGTTTACCGGAGTCCTGCTAGCCCAGTGCTACAGCCCGGACCCACTTGCTGATGACCGACACGTTCGAAGCTGGGTCATGGATGCCTGTCCCTGTAAGTCTGTGCCACTTTGGGTTTACGACTAGTCATGTCAGCCCGGGCTCTTTATCATATGGATGCTAGCGACACTATCATATACGTGAGCCAAAAGGCGCAAACAGTCCCGGGAAAAGGTAAGACGACACCCGTGGGGATACCGTGCGTGAGGCCGCAAAGTGATATGAGGTGTTACCAGCTAGATCGATGTGACATCGAGTCGGGGTCCTGACAGCGTTGGTATCAGAGCCGGACTGCCTGTAGGTTCTCCAAGCCAAACTGGTCGATGTTGAGTCTAGAAATTCTTTAGTTATATGTAGGGGAATTGCTTGTGGGTTGGAACGTAAGGCTCTTTTTACTCCTTATACCTTATGACATTCTGATATGAGTCAGTCCATTCTTCCACCGGGGGTTAAGGAATTAGGATCTGTTCTCTCTATCAGGATCACGTGTTACTAATCAGTAGTACCTTATAAGTTTGATGGTTATCAGCCTAGTTCAGTTCTACTACCACATTATGTTGTTAGAATGGATTCAGAACTTGATATGATGATGTTGAGTGTGTACGAAATCCTTTGTCAAATGTCTCAATATCCTTTTTGAGCATTTACAGCTGTTATGCTGCCGAAATTTTGCTAGAAATTCTAATGCCTTTGCATTATAATTGTGCTTTCAGATGGCCACTCGCGACCTCAATCAAGTGGTTCGCCTGACCCGATGCCTAGATGTACCCGGCCATACTGCCAAGTTGGTTAGGGTAATGACTGAGGCTGGATACCGCTGGTATCCTGAGTACACGGTCGAAGAGCAATTCCGAGACTTTAATCAAAGCCAGTATCTCTGCACTGTCAGGATATTTCCATCTTATCCTGGATCCACTGAGCCTCTTCATTGCTCCTATGGACTCGGGGTTACTATCGAGATGGCTGTGCAGGATGCCGCCTACTCTATGATGACCATTATGCGAGTCAGATCTGGGTTATTTCGGGACTCTGATTTCCGGTATATGCCAGGATCACTTTCGGGAGCACAAGGATATTTCCAGGCTATCTATGCTGACTCCACTCAGGAGGATTCACGGACTCACACCACTGCTGAGATGCTCGAGGATAAGGACCGTGAAAATCGGGCCTTAAGGTTAGAGCTCTTCAATACCCGTGCTGACCACTGGGCCACTTTGACTCGGTTCGCACCGGCGGTGCAAGCTGGATATTCAGATATGCGCGATCTCTATCCTGTGAGATCTGCTCTGCCAGACGTGATGGTGTGGCGTGATGTAGGAGGCATCACCCCACCTGGCGGTCCCCGTAGGCCACCGTCTGTTGGTCCAAGACCTCATCCTAGCCCCTATGGTCCACAAGCTCCGCGAGATCGTCTGTTTCCGGATGAACATGTTGAGCTTCCAGGCTATGGAGGTGACTTCTACGAGGACTACTACGGATCGGTCTGAGTTAGTAGTAGTATCACTAGTTCGCACTAGCGGTGTCGTCTGTTGTCCTGCGTGTCTCGTGGGATATGACCTAGTTTGTACTCTTTCCGGAGATGTAGAAAAATAATGTATAGGAGCTTGAGATGCCTCCGATGAGATGTAATCCTCTTTTCACCGTTTTAGTACTTTGCTTGGTCTTGTACTAAACCTGTATGGTGTGTATGACGATGGAATAAAGAAGCAGTTTCTGTATCTACCATGTCATACGGATGATCATCTTGCATTTCGAGTTATTCCTTACATTCTATATCCTATGTCGGAATTTTATCATTCTGACTAAATCATTGTCTTGCTTACCTAGGATGGTCAACACGCGCGCTAACCCTGCTTCCCAAGAGCAGGCCGAAGGCAGTGAAGCCAGGAATGAACATCTGCCTCAACCTCCTTCACTAGCCGAGGTTATGATGGAAGCTGAGAGAAACAAGCGGGAGACAAACCGTTTGTTGGAGCGTATTGAACAGAACACAGCACACCATCAGAGGGCTAACGTGGTGTCACTCAGTGATTTTATCAAATTGCATCCACCCACGTTCCACCACTCCGTCGAGCCTCTTGACGCTGATGACTGGCTTCGCAGTATCTCTCACAAACTGCGTTCCGCGCTGGTAGCGGAGGCTGACAAGGTCACCTTTGCTGCATATCATCTTGAAGGCCCCGCCAGTCTATGGTGGGAGAATTATGGAGCTATGCGCCCAGCAGGCCATGTCACAACTTGGGCTGAATTCAGCGACGCTTTCCGTGAGCATCACATTCCGGAGGGTCTCATGGACCGTAAGCGTGAAGAATTTTGCAATTTCACCCAAGGCCGACTTTCTGTGGATGTCTATAGCAGGGAGTTTGGTAATCTCGCCCGATATGCAACCGAGGAAGTTTCTACTGACGCCAAGAAGCAAGCAAGGTTCCGTAAGGGCCTTAGTCCTGAGCTTCGCCGCGACCTCCGTCTGCATGAGTGCACATCTTTTTCGAAACTTGTCAACAAAGCCATCAGTGCTGAAACTGGTCAGACTGACTATGACGCAACACGCAAGCATGGACGTGACACGGGTTCCTCATCCGGTGCTGGTCCTCAGAAGCGCCGCGTGTGGGTACCCAACACCGCCCTGCCACCCAGATTCACACCGAGGCCATCTTTCCAGGCGCCTCGCCCCGTTCAACAGTCTGCCCCAGCCAAGCCCTATGGGGGTCCAACCAATAATGCTCCTCCACGTACCAGTTCCGTGACTTGTTTCAAGTGTGGGGAATCTGGTCATTATATGCGTGAGTGTCCCCAGACCAACCCCAATCAATCTGCTAAAGCTGTTGGCCGTGGCAAGCCGACAGTAAAAGTGTTTCATGCTAAACCGGTCACCGCTTCACGTGGCCATGTCAACTGTATCTCTGCCGAAGAAGCTCAAGAAGATCCCAACGTCGTTCTCGGTACGCTTCTTGTTAATTGCCACCCGGCATCTGTTCTTTTCGATACAGGAGCCTCTCATTCTTTTATATCTAAAAATTATGCTCGTTTGCATAACGTTGCATTCTGTGACTTGCCATCCTCTATGGTAATTCAAACTCCGGGATCCAAATGGCAAACTTCTAGAGTAAGCCATGGAAATGAAATCCAAGTCGACAGACTTGTTTTTCTCGCATCTTTGATAGCCCTTAAATCTTCAGATATTAATATCATTTTGGGTATGGACTGGATGTCAGCTCATCAAGCCAAAATTGATTGCTTCTCTAGGACTGTTCAACTCACCCATCCTTCGGGGAAGATAGTCAATGTTTTGACCCGAATAGCCAAGCGACAATTATATTCTCTTAACGCCAGCCCTTTGCCAGACCTTGAGGACGTTCCGGTAGTCCGTGACTTCCCGGATGTCTTTCCAGAGGAATTGCCAGGTGTTCCACCTGACAGGGATGTTGAGTTCGTAATAGACCTCATTCCAGGAACCGTTCCGATTGCTAGAAGACCTTATAAGATGGCACCCCTAGAACTAGCCGAGCTTAAGAAACAACTCGATGAATCCTTGAAAAAGGGTTTCATCCGACCTAGCTCATCTCCGTGGGCTTGCCCCGTCCTATTCGTCAAGAAGAAGGATGGTACGGACCGGATGGTTGTAGATTACCGACCTGTCAATTTGGTCACAATCAAGAACAAATATCCACTTCCCAGGATCAACGACCTGTACGATCAGCTCGCTGGATCCTCAGTCTTCTCCAAGATGGATTTGAGGTTGGGCTACCATCAAATAAAAATCAAAAACGGGGACATTCCTAAAACGGCCTATGTATGTGTTGTTCCTACCTTGCTATGCCTGCTATGCTTAGAGTCGTGTCAGGTCTGGTCCATCTGGGTGATGGGCTAGAGTGAAATGATTATGTCGGTAATGAGAGTGGTGTGGTGAACACGATTTGGTAAAGGTATCGATGAGAGGCCATGTAGGAGTACATGGTGGGTTGTTTCATTGAAGCCGACCTTAAGCACTGAGATCTGTATGTGTGATTTAAGAATCAGCTACTACCATGCATTGGGCCCGAAACCAATGGACCCTCTCGGCTTCTTATTCACCCTAGTTCTCCGTCCAGGAGTTGCAAGTAGTTTCTGGTGTTTGTAGCCTACTGGAGGCCGTGGACAGCGCTGACCGTAGGGGTGGGCTGTGATGCGGTAGGTACGTGGCACGGTGTACCGAATACCCGTTAGGTATCTCGGGAACCCTGTTCACATCGTTCGGGGCCGTATGGGAAACCTCGGCCGGACTCCCTGCAGATGGAACCTGGATAGGCGATAAACCTGGACTGGAGGCTTAGGTGATTAGGTAGGTCGTGGCCGACACCCACGTTGGGCTTCCGCTTGAAGGTTGCCGAGTACATGTCGTGTAAACGACGGTAAGTGGTGAGAGCGTGTATGAAGGAGTACACCCCTGCAGGGTTAACATGATCTATTCGAATAGCCGCGTCCGCGGTAAAGGACTACTTGGTTGCCTATACAGTTCATAGACAAGTAAATGGAAACTACTAAAAGCCTCAAGATAAGTGTGAGTGCCGAGGATGGCTCTTCCGTAGGAAGACGGAGGTGGATCCTCGGTAGTGTATTGAAGTGGTGAGTAGTGGACTCGTGTGCGCAAAACCATTTCAAGTTGGAGTATCGTAGGATAGCCTAGCCAAGAGTCAAAGCTGGCTTGCTGCAATAACTCCACCAACCCTTATTGATACTATGCATGTATGTAGGATCTGATGTAAGTCTTGCTGAGTACCTTTGTACTCATGTTGCTATAATCTACATTTTTTACAGAAGACGCTGCAACCCCTTCTGATGGGTTCTATGTAGACATTGACATCAACGAGTAGGCTAAAGACCCAGGTGGTGACCCTGAGCTTGTGATGGACCACGTAGTATAGCTAGGCTTTCCAAGCCTCTTTTATTTTACTAGTTGTCTGTACTCAGACAAGTTACTTCCGCTGCTGGCTTGTATGACTGTATGACTTGTATGTGGGGTCGTGAGACCCGTACCTTTGTGTATGTTATGTATGGCTCCCTGAGCCTTAAATAAAGTACTTGTGTCATAGAGTCATGTTGTGATGCTTCGTTGTATTTGCACATATCGGGCATATTGTGTGTATGATTGAAATGCTTGGTATGTGTGGGATCTGACTATCTAGTTGTTTATCTTTAGTAGCCTCTCTTACCGGGAAATGTCTCCTAGTGTTACCGCTGAGCCATGGTAGCTTGCTACTGCTCTGGATCACTTAGGCTGGCCGGCATGTGTCCTTCTTCGTTCCTGTGTCTGTCCCTTCGGGGAAATGTCACGCTTTGAGTACCGGAGTCCTGTTAGCCCGCTACAGCCCGGTTTACCGGAGTCCTGCTAGCCCAGTGCTACAGCCCGGACCCACTTGCTGATGACCGACACGTTCGAAGCTGGGTCATGGATGCCTGTCCCTGTAAGTCTGTGCCACTTTGTCGAGAACTTCTCCAAGGTTGCTAAACCTCTAACCGAACTCCTCAAGAAAGATAAAAATTTCGAATGGACTCCACAATGTGAGCACAATTTTCAGGAACTGAAAAGACGCCTGACCTCTGCTCCCGTGCTGGTACCGCCAGACTTCTCCAAGGACTTTGTTATCTACTGCGACGCCTCGCGACAAGGACTAGGTTGCATTCTTATGCAAGATCGACACGTAATTGCTTACGCTTCACGGCAATTGCACCCACATGAGGAGAATTATCCTACTCATGATCTAGAGCTTGCAGCCGTAGTCTATGCACTTAAGACCTGGCGACATTACCTCCTCGGTAATCGTTGCGAAATATTCACTGATCACCAAAGTCTGAAGTACATTTTCACCCAACCGGATTTGAATCTCAGGCAGAGACGTTGGGTTGAATTGATCACAGACTTCGACTTAGGAATAACCTACACCCCAGGGAAAGCCAACGTCATGGCTGATGCGCTAAGTCGTAAATCTTATTGTAACAACCTGATGTTACAACAAAGTCAACCGCTTCTCCATGAGGAACTTCGGAAGCTTAACCTTCACATTGTACCTCAAGGTTTTCTTTCCACCTTGGTGGCAAAACCTACCCTTACGGATCAAATTATCAAAGCACAGAAGGTAGATCCGGGAATCTCCCGCATCAAGAGGAACATTCAGAAAGGTACTGCGAATTGTTTCTCCATTAATGATCAAGGAGTCGTATACTTCGGGAATCGACTAGTGGTTCCCAAAGTGCGCAACCTAAGGCGATTAATCCTTAAGGAAGCTCATGAATCTCCTCTCACCATTCATCCCGGTAGCACTAAAATGTATCAGGACCTACGCCAGAGGTTCTGGTGGACTAGGATGAAGAGAGAAATTGCTCAGTATATTGCTAACTGCGACGTCTGTCGTCGTGTAAAAGCAGAGCACCAACGGCCTGCTGGCACCCTTCAACCCTTAGCTATTCCTGAATGGAAATGGGATAAAATTGGTATGGATTTCATTACCGGTTTTCCCAGGACCAAGAGAGGGAATAATGCTATTTTCGTCGTGGTCGATCGTCTTTCCAAAGTAGCCCATTTCTTACCTGTTCGTGAGAGTATAACCGCTAGTCAGCTGGCAGATTTGTACATCTCCCGAATAGTGTCTCTCCATGGTGTTCCTTTGGAAATTAACTCGGATCGAGGAAGTCTTTTCACCTCTCGATTTTGGGAAAGTTTCCAAAATGCTATGGGAACTCGCCTCTCCTTTAGCACCGCTTTCCACCCTCAGTCGAGTGGTCAAGTGGAACGCGTCAACCAAATTCTAGAAGACATGCTTCGAGCCTCTGTTATCTCATTCGGAATGGACTGGGAGAAGTGCCTTCCATTTGCCGAATTCGCTTACAACAACAACTATCAATCTAGCTTGGGTAAAGCCCCTTTTGAAGTTCTCTATGGACGACGATGTCGAACACCCCTTAACTGGTCAGAGACCGGGGAAAGACAATTCTTTGGCCCGGATATGATTCAGGAAGCAGAAGAACAAGTTCGTGTCGTTCGTGAAAAGTTGAAAACAGCCCAATCTCGTCAAAAGAGTCAATATGACCGAAAACATAAGGCTATGACTTTCGAGGTTGACGAGAAGGCTTATCTTCGGGTCACCCCTCTGAAGGGAACCCATCGTTTCGGTATCAAAGGCAAATTGGCTCCTCGTTACATTGGACCTTTTCGCATTCTTGCCAAACGAGGAGAAGTTGCCTACCAATTGGAACTACCTCCGCACCTCTCCAGAGTTCACGATGTCTTCCACGTCTCTCAACTCAGGCGTTGCTTCTCGGATCCTATCCGTGAAGTGGACCACGAAACGCTTGATCTCCAAGATAATCTTACATATCGAGAGTACCCCATTCGTATCCTCGATCAAGCCGAACGTACCACGCGACGTCATAATATCAAGTTTCTCAAGGTTCAATGGTCGCACCATTCTGAAGATGAAGCAACTTGGGAAAGGGAGGATCGTCTTCGACTTGAATATCCCGCCTTCTTCTCGGAGGAACCCAAATCTCGGGACGAGATTCTTTTGAGTGGGGGTGAGTTGTCACACCCTAGCTAGTCATGCATTAGAGTGTTGCATCATGTTTACTTTTCATCAGAAACTTGAAATGGGGATGACAGAACCCCCAGTCCCCTCTGAAACCAACTAGGGTTACTAAAATAATCTTTCAATGAACCTGAAATGCCCTTCTAAAATGTCCATCATTTTAGCCTTGGTTCAGAACCTCTGACAAAAGTGGTGCACTTTTTCTAGGCCATCTTAGGGTTTTTGAATTAAATCATAGATATTTGAATTTGGGCATTTAAAATAATATAAAATATTTAAATGCTCAAATATCTCCAAACTAAAATGTTTCATGTTGGAAATATTCCAACTATGGACCAGGAGTAGTTTGGTGATTTTTGGAGTTGACTAGGTATTTTATTTAATTCAACAAAGTTGCAGAAATATTAAATAAAACAGAAAACAGAAAAGAGAGGGAAGACTTACCTGTGCGGCCCAGCCAGCTGGCCGGCCCAGCTAGCCAGCCCAGCACTGTAGCTCCCCGTCGTCTTCCTCCCCACGCCCCGAAGCTGCTGCGTGCTCGCGCGCGCATGGCCGCGCGGCCGCCTCCTGCTTGCCGACGCCCTCCTGGCCGCGTGGACGACGTCCGCAGCCCGTCCCGATCCCCCCTGCTCTCTCTCACTCTCCCCCGGCTTCTCCCTCGCTCTCTCCCTCTCACGGCCGAAGACCACCGTCGCCGCCGTTCGCCGTAGCCACTGTCTCCGGCCACCCCTCGCTCCCCCGAGTAGCTCAGAAGCTCCGCCACAACTCCCTCTTCCTCCCCACCGCTCCACGAGTCCCCGGAAGCCCTGCATCGCCGCCACGTCGCCGTTCCCCTCTTCGGGCTCCGATCACCGTCGCCGACGAATTCGCCGTCTCCAGCGCGTCCCCGAGCCCGCTTCGACGCCCACTGCAACCGCGGTGAGCCCCCGAGCCGTTTCCCCCTCTCCTTCCCCTCGTTCCCTCACCGTAGCTGCATCCCCACCACGGCCGAACCTCCGCCGTCGCCGAGCTCGCCGTCGACGCAGCTCCGGTGACCATTTGGTCACCCCGGCGAGTCCAACACGTTCGCAAGAACCCGTAGAGCATCCCTAGCGCCTCACTTTGCTCGACTTCGAGCTCCAGCACCAATCCCGCGCACGACCGAAACCCGGCGGCCGCAGCCGAGCTCACCGCCGTCGACTCCGGCCACCCCGACCCCAACTGACTCCGCCAAGACCCGCGGGTCGTCCTCAGCTTCACTCCGGTGGTCGCCGCGTTCCATTTGGTGGCCGAAACGACCAAAACCACTATCGCCGCCGCACTGTTGGTCGCCGCCGGCCAGAACTCCGGCGAGCTGACGTGGCCTAGTTGATTAACCACTAATCCACCACCTACTGACGCTGACAAGTGGGCCCCAGGGCATAGTCAAAGCTAACCAGCCCGGGGTCAACGTGGGATTAGCCCTGTGACACTGACGTGTGGACCCCACACGTCAGGTTTGACCCGAGCCAGCCCTGTTGACCTGCTGATGTCACTGTGATGTCAGGCTGACGCAGTAAATGATATTTCTGGATTTAAATTAAATCAGGAAATTCCAGAATATTATTTAAACTTCAAAAATTCATAACTTTTATTCTGTAACTCCAAATTGGACAAATTATATATGAAAAATGATCAGAAAAATCCAGTCTATCCATCTGTACTATTTTCATGCATGATCAAACAAGTTAAATTGATGTTTTAATCAGAATAAGAAAAGGCACTTTAAAAGGCCATATTTGAATTTGGAATTTGAATCTTTGATTCAAATTTGCTCAAACCCTACTGGCTTTAGTTGCATTAGCCCAACACACTCATATTGCCATGTTTCATGCATGCATCATATTGTTGCACATTGTTTGGTGATGCCTGTGTATCGTTATCCTTTGCGACAGGATCTGTCCCCGAGGAGTATCGTGATTACCCTAACGAAGAGTCGTATCCGTGCAACGAATCATCAGGCAAGCAACCAACCATTTGATCATATCGATACAATCCCATGTTCTCGCTCCTGCTCTCTTTTACTGCATTAAGACAACGCGATTCAAACTGCTGTGTGCTACGGTAGTTGAACCCATTTCCTCTGCATGACCTGTCATTGCCACAGTAACTAGATGAAACCCACTAGCATGTGTAGGAGTTG
>NW_025232378.1:7178-9836 GCF_018294505.1 Triticum aestivum | reverse complement strand
AGGAGGCCTGCGCCTCTTTCGATCTGTATCCCAGTTTGTGCTAGCCTTCTTAAGGCAAACTTGTTTAACTTATGTCTGTACTCAGATTTTGTTGCTTCCGCTGACTCTTCTATGATCGAGCACTTGTATTCGAGCCCTCGAGGCCCCTGGCTTGTATTATGATGCTTGTATGACTTATTTATGTTTTTAGAGCTGTGTTGTGATATCTTCTCGTGAGTCCCTGATCTTGATCGTACACGTTTGCATGCATGATTAGTGTACGATTGAATCGGGGGCGTCACAAGTTGGTATCAGAGCCAACTGCCTGTAGGAATCCCCCTTTCCAACTCCTTGGCCGAAGTTGAGTCTAGTCATTACAAAACTTTTACTAACATGGCTGTGCGGCCCATGGGCCCACGTCGCCATTGGGTGGTACTAGGATCTTTTACTCCTCGATCTATACTCTGGGACTCTTAACTCTTTTCTATTCGGGTTTAAATGGTTTTACTAACTCTAACATTAGGATCTCGTGATCACTTCCTCCCGGAGGGCATCTTAGTACAGATGATCGCCTACTGCACCAGGAGATTCCGAAGATACTTTATAGTGTTCTCTCAAGACCTTGTGTCATCGCTTTTTGCATACCCTACCACTGTTATATCCTTAGGGATAACCGTATACACTTGTCAGTCTTACGTTCAACCCCATTGATCTTGTTAATACAAGATGCCTCGAACTGCTCTTGTTATTCCGATAATCCTTTGAGTTTACCGCCTTGTATTTCTTGCCCCATGAATACCCCTACGGATAATTTTCCCACACTTATCGAGTATCCGCTCAACCCTAGTTGATTCATGTATTTCAGAAAGGTCTTCGAAATACTATTCGATCTTCCGAAAGTCCTCAGCAGGTTATTGCCCTTGAAATTATCGCTTGTTGCATTATGGTTAATCCCATAAGCATAATAATCTTATTGACATCCTTTGTCACTATCATTTTTAGTCCATTGATTCAATAAGTTGTGAATGCTCACAATCATCAGTCGAATCCTAGGATTATCCTTCCGGCTCAGATGACATTTGGATATGAGCCGGTTCTCGCCAATTAAATTGTAGTCAATTGTGCCTCTGGTCTATCCAACTTATCCATCTTTAATCAGAGCATTACTTCTGATCCTTCGATTTGGATTCATAATTCCTTTGCATTTATGCTTCGAATTAGTCAGATGATTCTATAACCTGATGCCTTTGCATTCTTCCCATTGTATGGGTAACATCTTGATTAATCCTTGCCTCTTTATCTGAATGGTTGGGTACTTGCTCTCCTACCCTGTATGCCATGTTCTGCTTGCCCATGAGAAGGATATACTCCTAATAATTGTGTGTAATCACAATTTTTCTTTCCATTGGTCTGTTTAATCTGATAATCACGGTTTCCTTTCCATTCTTTTGTTTAACATTTCCTGTAATTTGACTTAACTGAGCAGAGATAATTCCCTGCTTAGGTAAGCACCTTGTTGTACCACTCTGTTTGTAAGACCCTGTTACTATTGTTGATGACATTCCGGTAACCACCGATGGGTGATAGCTTGCCAATTGATTTGCCTCGTTCAACAAGCAGGAAAATTGCTCTATTCGTTCCCCGTCCTTGGTACCGACATTGCTGCCGGCATAGCTGACAAGCTATTCACTGACATGCCTCCCTGTCGTGGCTGTGCAAGATGTCACCACCCTTCCTACTTTCAACCCACATGGTGGGCCCATAACCCACAGGTCCACTGGATCGAAACCTGACTCTTCGTTACAACCCGGATTCTAATGTGTCCTGTGCACTTGGCTTCGTATGTGATTCACAAGCTAAAATCTATACCATTATTCATCCTGGAATCAAACAGCATGTTATTCTCGTTGTTCAAACCACCATTCCAGCTTCTGTGTAGTCATCGAATGATTGCCTACCCGTTTGAAACTTTGGTACCATCGTATATTGCACTCAACGAATTCACGGTAATACAACTCGCGGGGTACCTTGTGTATTTCCCATTGAGTTCACCGTCAGATGCCCAGCTTTGTGGAGATGCATTCTTCCGGAGTTTTTCCCCTTGGTCGCGTTCGTAGCACGATGGAGATCCCGAAGAAAGGATGACGACTTGATCATGGTGCCTTGAAGCAGAGAAATGAAGACATCAACGAAAGGGATCAACCTCTTTGAAAGGGCAGCCAAGACTGAGAAGACTCGTTAGAATTTCGTAACCAGAACTTTCCCCCTTACTTCCCCCTTAAATCTCGGGACGAGATTTCTTGTAGTGGAGGAGAATTGTGACGCCCGGATAATTAGGCTACAGTAACCCCACGTTAACGATGCCATGCCACCTCGGATTACTGTTGATAATCTCGTGTTAGTTCGAAACGATTCATATTCAAAATTTGAATTTAAGTTAAACAATTAAAGTTTTCAAAAGTCGAAACTAAATTGTTCCTAATGTGTCTAATAATCCTTAGTAAATATTGGTGGATAAATTATCTTTTAATAAAATATTTTAATGCACTAAAGTAATAGAAATGACAGCAAAAACAATTAATTAGATGCCTTTTATAAAGTTATAATAATAAAACTAAATTAGTAGTGTGCCAAAATAATTGTGGCAGTGGACTAATTAGTAATACTAATTTAGGTGCT
>NW_025232378.1:0-4847 GCF_018294505.1 Triticum aestivum | reverse complement strand
AGGAGGCCTGCGCCTCTTTCGATCTGTATCCCAGTTTGTGCTAGCCTTCTTAAGGCAAACTTGTTTAACTTATGTCTGTACTCAGATTTTGTTGCTTCCGCTGACTCTTCTATGATCGAGCACTTGTATTCGAGCCCTCGAGGCCCCTGGCTTGTATTATGATGCTTGTATGACTTATTTATGTTTTTAGAGCTGTGTTGTGATATCTTCTCGTGAGTCCCTGATCTTGATCGTACACGTTTGCATGCATGATTAGTGTACGATTGAATCGGGGGCGTCACAAGTTGGTATCAGAGCCAACTGCCTGTAGGAATCCCCCTTTCCAACTCCTTGGCCGAAGTTGAGTCTAGTCATTACAAAACTTTTACTAACATGGCTGTGCGGCCCATGGGCCCACGTCGCCATTGGGTGGTACTAGGATCTTTTACTCCTCGATCTATACTCTGGGACTCTTAACTCTTTTCTATTCGGGTTTAAATGGTTTTACTAACTCTAACATTAGGATCTCGTGATCACTTCCTCCCGGAGGGCATCTTAGTACAGATGATCGCCTACTGCACCAGGAGATTCCGAAGATACTTTATAGTGTTCTCTCAAGACCTTGTGTCATCGCTTTTTGCATACCCTACCACTGTTATATCCTTAGGGATAACCGTATACACTTGTCAGTCTTACGTTCAACCCCATTGATCTTGTTAATACAAGATGCCTCAAACTGCTCTTGTTATTCCGATAATCCTTTGAGTTTACCGCCTTGTATTTCTTGCCCCATGAATACCCCTACGGATAATTTTCCCACACTTATCGAGTATCCGCTCAACCCTAGTTGATTCATGTATTTCAGAAAGGTCTTCGAAATACTATTCGATCTTCCGAAAGTCCTCAGCAGGTTATTGCCCTTGAAATTATCGCTTGTTGCATTATGGTTAATCCCATAAGCATAATAATCTTATTGACATCCTTTGTCACTATCATTTTTAGTCCATTGATTCAATAAGTTGTGAATGCTCACAATCATCAGTCGAATCCTAGGATTATCCTTCCGGCTCAGATGACATTTGGATATGAGCCGGTTCTCGCCAATTAAATTGTAGTCAATTGTGCCTCTGGTCTATCCAACTTATCCATCTTTAATCAGAGCATTACTTCTGATCCTTCGATTTGGATTCATAATTCCTTTGCATTTATGCTTCGAATTAGTCAGATGATTCTATAACCTGATGCCTTTGCATTCTTCCCTTTTCTGGTTGAGTAGCGATACTCACATCAGATCCTTTGTGGACCGTCAAGTCCCTTGTTGGATTATTATCCGACAGTGTCCTTCATATTCAATCACCTTATGAGTTCTTCCCCTGATACATAATGCCTTTGGTAAATTGTATCCTCTGCTTGGCCAACCATGCTCTGCTTTTGAGCTTGTGTATTTACTTTTGAAACTTATGGTATATGTTACTAAGATGCCCTGATGGGTTGAACCTATGCCTTCCTTAATCTGTGTGAACCCAAAAGTTTTCCAAGGTTCATACTCCTCTGGTAATTCACCAGGTAGGTCTTTGCACTCAAATCATTTTTTAGAGTAGTGAATGAAAGGTTATGCATTGAAGAAGTGGGAGTCGACCTTGAACTTTGTGTTCATGCCCATGGACACGATGTAGATCTTATCATGGAAGCTTCTCTTAAAGTAATTATCCCCTTGGTATAAGTTCATCTTATATCTGGGTTTTGATCTTTTACAATCGTGGTTCCGACCATAATTACTTCCTTTGATTCCATTTCTCAGACAAGTAAAAGTGCTTGCCTTCTATAGATCAATACACCCCACTTCAACCTTTAATTTGATATGCCTTCGAGTATTATCTCCCTAGTATCTCGTGGATATCATGCCATTGCACTACATCTTATGAATTTGTGCGGAGTAATACCTTCCCCTATCATAGTCACTCCGTGAGTTCTGGGTTATCGTCAACCGAGAACACCAAATAGTGAATCGAGTCCGCATGGTGATTTGACAACTCTTAGTAATCTTCATTGCTTACGAGTTTAATACTCCATCATGTCATTCCTAGCCTTATCAGCTACATCATTATCGTGCTAAATTTAGCTGTACTATCTGGTTCTTCCTGGAGCACAAATTTTGACGGTGAGCTAATCTTACGTCGATTTTCCTCGTCATATCATTTCACCTTGAACAACAAGCTTGATTTCAAGTTTGTGTTGTACCCATGGCTCCAATAACCTTTTGCTTCATAATTCCTTTAACTTGATGTCATCGCCGATGCATTACATCTTCGTGGAGCCTCTCGACAAAATTTGTCGTGATCATCATCAACATCTTGACTCCTTCCTAGATATCAATTGAATTCATGATGAGAAATACCATCCTTGCCCTCGATGATTTGTGTTGTCATCGACCACTTTAATGCCTCCCCTCCAACACAAACTTGTTCGTGTTCTGTGTTATACCTTGAATTCCTTGCTATCCAGCCTTTGCTCTTAATTACCTTGGAGTATTACCATCTCTTTTTGTCAAGAATGTGGTGAGAATTTCACCACCTCTTAAAAATTCTTGATATAATAATAATTCTCGCCATCTCCGTTCATTCCTTGGACCCCGTATTGTTTTTTTAACCGGAATACCGACAATTGAGCTATGACGTGTGAATTCAAAACTTCTAGCAACCCTATTGCTTTGAATTTAATGGTCGATAGTTCATTCTTAGACTATTGGTTATGGAATCACCATTTTAACATTGATCATGCTACCTAACCCCATATTTCGGGTGCACCTTTCAACCATTGTTTAATTGTGGATGTTTTTCTCGAACATACATCATTATATCATTTGATGTGACAATTGATATCTCCTTCTTCACATAATTGTGGAAGTCCATCTTTTGAAAATCTCGGTGAATTGTCGCTGAGTTCATCAGCTACCTCCTCTTCCTCTCTTTGATTTAATGAGGAACTCTTGTTTCGGGACTCGCTTCCATTGTACATTTCCCGAGAATCTTGCCAGGTCATCTCGTCAATTTGTTTTGCACCTTTTCTTCTCGGACATCCTGAGTCTGAGGTATCCTAACACCAATCAGATCTGAACCTCGGTCGGATATGATGGTTGGAGCATATTTCCAAGAGTTATAACATTGGTCCTTGTATGACCCGGTAAGGTGATGGCATGCCTAGCACACTTGACCGGAGGACCTATTCTTATAGTATCCTCTTTAGCAATGTTACCCATTCTTTCATGAGGAAATTGTAAAACTTATTCTACAAGTTGTTCCTGATGGATCCTTTACATATCCAAAGTTAGACCCTTGATTGAAACACCATATCATTGCTACCTCGAAGCATGACTATGATACCCCGCTCATCAACAAGGACATTGGAGGCGCGATGCTAAATGTTTCTTGGTCAGTTATCCAAACACCATTGTATGGGTAACATCTTGATTAATCCTTGCCTCTTTATCTGAATGGTTGGGTACTTGCTCTCCTACCCTGTATGCCATGTTCTGCTTGCCCATGAGAAGGATATACTCCTAATAATTGTGTGTAATCACAATTTTTCTTTCCATTGGTCTGTTTAATCTGATAATCACGGTTTCCTTTCCATTCTTTTGTTTAACATTTCCTGTAATTTGACTTAACTGAGCAGAGATAATTCCCTGCTTAGGTAAGCACCTTGTTGTACCACTCTGTTTGTAAGACCCTGTTACTATTGTTGATGACATTCCGGTAACCACCGATGGGTGATAGCTTGCCAATTGATTTGCCTCGTTCAACAAGCAGGAAAATTGCTCTATTCGTTCCCCGTCCTTGGTACCGACATTGCTGCCGGCATAGCTGACAAGCTATTCACTGACATGCCTCCCTGTCGTGGCTGTGCAAGATGTCACCACCCTTCCTACTTTCAACCCACATGGTGGGCCCATAACCCACAGGTCCACTGGATCGAAACCTGACTCTTCGTTACAACCCGGATTCTAATGTGTCCTGTGCACTTGGCTTCGTATGTGATTCACAAGCTAAAATCTATACCATTATTCATCCTGGAATCAAACAGCATGTTATTCTCGTTGTTCAAACCACCATTCCAGCTTCTGTGTAGTCATCGAATGATTGCCTACCCGTTTGAAACTTTGGTACCATCGTATATTGCACTCAACGAATTCACGGTAATACAACTCGCGGGGTACCTTGTGTATTTCCCATTGAGTTCACCGTCAGATGCCCAGCTTTGTGGAGATGCATTCTTCCGGAGTTTTTCCCCTTGGTCGCGTTCGTAGCACGATGGAGATCCCGAAGAAAGGATGACGACTTGATCATGGTGCCTTGAAGCAGAGAAATGAAGACATCAACGAAAGGGATCAACCTCTTTGAAAGGGCAGCCAAGACTGAGAAGACTCGTTAGAATTTCGTAACCAGAACTTTCCCCCTTACTTCCCCCTTAAATCTCGGGACGAGATTTCTTGTAGTGGAGGAGAATTGTGACGCCCGGATAATTAGGCTACAGTAACCCCACGTTAACGATGCCATGCCACCTCGGATTACTGTTGATAATCTCGTGTTAGTTCGAAACGATTCATATTCAAAATTTGAATTTAAGTTAAACAATTAAAGTTTTCAAAAGTCGAAACTAAATTGTTCCTAATGTGTCTAATAATCCTTAGTAAATATTGGTGGATAAATTATCTTTTAATAAAATATTTTAATGCACTAAAGTAATAGAAATGACAGCAAAAACAATTAATTAGATGCCTTTTATAAAGTTATAATAATAAAACTAAATTAGTAGTGTGCCAAAATAATTGTGGCAGTGGACTAATTAGTAATACTAATTTAGGTGCT
>NW_025232377.1:8777-9836 GCF_018294505.1 Triticum aestivum | reverse complement strand
TCGCGATGGGTATATAACACCCTCGATGCGACTATATCTCCCACGTGTCGAGGCACGACTTAGAGGCATAATCGCATTGAAGGCATATGTCGCAAGTTAGGCAATCTTCACAACATCCCATGTAATATAAATCATAAAGGGGAGATAACATAGTTGGCTTACACTCGCCACGTCAATCAAGTACATAAATAACATTACATCATCCAAACACTCATGGCCCGACTATGGCGCCAAAATAAAAGAGAACCCAACATGCGACAACGGTCCCATTCGCCCCCAACTGGGCACCACTACTGATCATCGGGAAAGGAAACATAGTAACGTTGAGAGTCTTCGTCGAACTCTCACTTGAGCTCAAACGCGTCTGCTGGAGCGGAAACATCAGGCCCTGCATCTGGTGTAATAGTAATCTATGAGCCACAGGGACTCAGCAATCTTGCACCCTTGTGATCAAGACTATTTAAGCTTATAGGTAAGACAAGGTAAATATGTGGAATTGCAGCAAGCGTCTAGCAAATATGGTGGCTAACTTATTCACAAAATAGAGCGAGAAGAGGAGGCAAAGCGCGAGCGAGAAACTAGAGAGCAACCTGCGCAAACATTACTCCAACACCGTGTCCGCTTCCTGGACTCCGCCGAGAAGAGGTCATCACGGTAACACACTCAGTTGATTCATTTTAATTAAGTTAAGGTTCAAGTTATCTACAACCGGACATTAACAAATTCCCATCTGCCCATAACCACGGGCACGGCTTTCGAAAGTTCAATCCCTGCAGGGGAGTCCCAACTTAGCCCATGACAAGCTCTCACAGTCAACGAAGGAATAGACCTCCTCCCAAGACGTTCCGATCAGACTCGGTATCTCGGTTCTTCAAGACACTTCGACAGGTTAAAACAAGACCAGTAACACCGCCCGAATGTGCCGACAAATCCCGATAGGAGCTGCACATATCTCTTTCTTAGGGCACACTCAGATTGTCTAAACTTCCGGTAGGCCAGCCCAGAGTTGGCCCTGGTAGCCACCGGCGGCTGACAGTTTGGACCAACACTCAGAGGAGC
>NW_025232377.1:6288-8767 GCF_018294505.1 Triticum aestivum | reverse complement strand
GGTTAAAACAAGACCAGCAACACCGCCCGAATGTGCCGACAAATCCCGATAGGAGCTGCACATATCTCTTTCTCAAGGCACACTCAGATTGTCTAAACTTCCGGTAGGCCAGCCCAGAGTTGCCCCTGGTAGCCACCGGCGGCTAACAGTTTGGACCAACACTCAGAGGAGCACTGGCCCGGGGGGGGGGGGTTAAAATAATGATGACCCTTGAGTCTGCAGAACCCAAGGGAAAGAAAAGGCTAGGTGGCAAATGGTAAAACCAAGGTTGGGCATTGCTGGAAAAGCTTTAATCAAGGCGAACTATCAAGGGGTTCCCATTATAACCCAACCGCGTAAGGAACGCAAAATCCGGGAACATAACACCGATATGACGGAAACTAGGGCGGCAAGAGTGGAACAAAACACTAGGCGAGAGGCCGAGCCTTCCACCCTTCACCAAGTATATAGATGCATTAAAAAAACATAGCAATATAATGATATCCCAACAAGTAAATAAAAGATGTTCCAACAAGGAACAATCTCCATGTTCCAACAAGGAACAAACTTCAATCTTCACCTGCAACTAACAACGCTATAAGAGGGGCTGAGCAAAGCGGTAACATAGCCAATCAACGGTTTGCTAGGACAATGGTGGGTCAGAAGGTTTGACATGGCAATTTTGGAGGCTTGAAAGCAAGTGGTAGGCATCGTAGCATTGGCATAGCAAAAGAGCGAGCAAACTAGCATAGCAAAGATAGTAGTGATTTCGAGGGTATGATCATCTTGCCTGCACAGTTGTCAGAGTTGACTGGATCCTCGAAAGCAAAATCAACGGGCTCCTAGTTAGCGAACTCGTCTCCTGGCTCTATCCAAACAAGACAAACAAGCAAACAAGGATACAATCAACCACGTGCAAGGATCAAACAATATGATGCAATGATGATATGCTATGCGGGATGTGATGCGGGTTGCAAAATGCAAGATATGACCGGAAATGCATGAACATGGCATCAACTTGGAAATCTAAGTGTGCCACTGGAAAGATGAGATGCAATATCTTGAAAACGATATAAAGAACGCCGGAATCGGAGTTACGGTTTGGAAATGGCAAGCGAAACAAAAATGACTCCGGTCTGCGATTTACAGAAATAGCCATCTAAATGCAATGAGATGAACATGCTACAGCACCCAAACATGACAACAAAATACATGACAGGGATGCATACAAGATGATTAACAAAAGTCTAGCACTGATCTACGGCCAATTCATCCATTAACAGGTTCAAACAAGCATGGCAAAAATGCATATGGCAAACAGATCTCAGACTTAGTGAAATTAACACTTGTCTGGAATTTCAGATCAGGTAGCCCTCTTTGGAGCAGCAAAACTACATGCTACAGGATCTGAACATGGCAAAGTAAAGCATGGCATGGAGATACTCAAAGAGCTTAAGAAAAGTCCCTTAGTGACCTTTAGCCAAAAGGGATCAGAAAATACAATTGCAAGCATGTGAACATAGAAAAAACATAATCAGTTTTCATACCCAGTGAAAACTGGAACATGCTGAAACATAACTCAAGTAGGCATGTTTACGAGCTCGATGCACTCACTACGGTGCAAGTCATGGCAAGACAAGCATATATCCATCAAGAAGGCACAAAATGCAAGCTAGACATGGCAAGAACAGTAGCATAGCATGCACGGATCAACTACAACATCATCGGCAAAAATTGCAAACAAGTTGACAATCTGCCCAGATTCACAAAGTAGCAAAAGTAGAGCTCGATTGACTCAAGCTAGGGTGCTCCATAATTGCAAACAAAGACATGGATGGATAGAGCACTACAAGATTAACAAATCATCCTTACTGATCATCCTCAAAAGAGGCACGGATCACTAGGAAACAACATGAACATATGGCATAATGATATAAACAGCTCAAGGACTTGGTGGAAATGCTAAGTCCCTGAAAACAGAATTAGCAAGTGCACCACTTTGCAAGCTTGCACAAGTCACCACACACATCACAAAAATACATGCGTTGCACCTCTGAAAGATGACAAAACCCTTAACAAAACATATGTAGAGCACATGGGCATAGCATGCACACAATAATCATGGCAAAAATGACAAAAAGCTAAATGGAGTAGCAGATCTGACAATTAACTCAAGTAGCCCTCTTCTAACAGCATTTCGAGCATCAAGATGAACTCAAATGAAAATGATGCAGTGTAATGAAATGATGTACTCTCTGAGGTGAACATTTTGATATGCTATATGCATGAATCGGAGCTACGGATGCAAAGTTACGGAGCCGTGAACATGTGCACTTGGGCTAGGGTTTTGAGAGAAAAAGTCAACCGTCAGGAAATAGATCTCAGATCCGGAGTTCGTCGGCACGGAACCCGAAGCTCGCTGGAACAGTACTCGCCAGCGGGGACGAGGACGGCGGAGGAGGGGGAGATGGTGGAGAGGCGGCGGGGCGAGCCCGGAGGA
>NW_025232377.1:0-6030 GCF_018294505.1 Triticum aestivum | reverse complement strand
GGCGGCGGCGCGAGTGTCCGGCGCGGGCGGACAATGTCCGGCGCGTCGGAGGGGATTTTTAGGGTTTCGGGGGGGGGGGAGATCCGGATTTGGAGGGGGTGTTTAAATAGGCATAGAGGGAGCTAGGAGAGTCCAAATGAGGTGCTGTTTTCGGCCACGCGATCGTGATTGAACGCTCTAGATGATGGAGCAGGGTTAGGTGGGTTTTGGGCCAAAATAGAGGGGTGTTGGGCTGCAACACACACGAGGCCTTTTCGGTCCCTCGGTTAACCGTTGGAGTATCAAACGAAGTCCAAATGATACGAAACTTGACAGGCGGTCTACCGGTAGTAAACCAAGGCCGCTTGGCAAGTCTCGGTCCAACCCGGAAATGTTTATTCCCCACACACGAAAGAAAGCTGGAAAAGACCACCGGAGGAGAACGAAGCGCCGGAATGCAAAACGGACAACGGGGAAAATGCTCGAATGCATGAGACGAACACGTATGCCAATGCAATGCACATGATGAAATGATATGAGATGCATGACAATGACAACAACAACCCCGAACCCGAGAATATAAATTAACTTAACGCCGGAAACGGCAAGAGTTGGAGTACAAATTGGGGAAGTTACATCCGTGGTGTTACAACACTCCGCCACTACGAAAGGATCTCGTCCCAAGATCTAGTACTGAAAGAATGACGGGTACTCAGAACAGAGGTGATCCTCACGTTCCCAGGTAGATTCACGGTCGGAATGGTGTGACCACTTGACTTTGAGAAATTTGATTGACTTGTTGCGAGTCTTGCGTTCTGTCTCTTCGAGAATAACAACTGGGTGCTCACGATAGGAAAGATCTTCTTGGAGCTCAATGTCCTCGAAGTTGACGATGCGGTCAGGAGTCTTGAATCACTTTTGAAGCTAAGAGACAAGGAACACGTCATGAACACTTGCAAAGTTTGAAGGAAGTTTGAGTTGATAGGCGAGGTCGCCTCTCTTGCTGACAATCTTGAAAGGTCCCACGTATCTAGGGGCAAGCTTCCCTTTGATACCGAAGCGACGAGTTCCTTTCATAGGAGAGACGCGGAGGTAAACATGATCTCCGATCTCGAAAGCCAAATCACGGTGCTTACTATCATAGTAGCTCTTCTGGCGGGATTGGGCTGCTTTGAGGTTATCATGAATGACTTTGCACATTTCCTCTGCCTCTATGATTAAGTCATTACCCAAAAGCTGATGTTCACCGGTTTCAGACCAGTTGAGAGGGGTACGGCACTTCCTACCATACAGAATTTCAAATGGGGCCTTGCCTGAACTTGCTTGAAAACTGTTGTTGTAGGAGAATTCAGCATAAGGAAGACAATCCTCCCACTTCATGCCGAAGGAGATAACACAAGCCCTGAGTATATCTTCAAGAATCTGGTTGACACGCTCGACTTGACCGCTGGTTTGAGGATGGAAAGCTGTGCTGAAGCGGATGTTAGTGCCCATGGCATTCTGGAAAGAATCCCAAAACTTCGAGGTAAAGATGCTGCCACGGTCCGAAGAGATCACTTGCGGAATACCATGCAGAGAGACAATTCGAGAGGTATAGAGTTCCGCCAATTGAGCTGCAGTGATCGACTCTTTGATAGGCAGAAAGTGAGCCACTTTGGTGAGTTTGTCAATGACAACGAATATAGCATCATTGCCACGCTTGGACTCTGAAATGGCAAGAGGTTGGAGGAGACCTGCTGGCCTTTGGTGTTCTGCCTTCACCCTTCTGCAGACATCACATTCATTCACGAATTGAGCGATCTCGCGCTTCATTCGAGTCCACCAATAAGCTTGCTTAAGGTCCTGATACATCTTCCTTCTCCCAGGGTGGATGGAGAGGAGAGAATTGTGAGCCTCGTTCAAGATCACTTTACGAAGTTCACCTTTGGGTACAACAATACGATCCTCGAAGAAGAGAGTATCCTTGTCGTCAAGGCGGTAGCACTTGTACTTGGACTGACTCTTGGCAATCCCAATCTTCACCTTTTTCACCATAGCATCAAGAAGCTGGGCTTTGCGAATCTGGTCTTCCAAGGTAGGAGAGACTTGAAGGTTGGCGAGGAATCCTTGAGGAACAACTTGCAGATTAAGTTTGCGGAAAGCTTCACAAAGCTCGGGTTGATAAGGCTTGAGAATAAGACTGTTGCAGTAAGCTTTCCTGCTCAAAGCGTCAGCAATCACATTGGCCTTGCCTGTGGTATACTCAATACTCGGGTTATACTCTTGAATCATTTCGACCCATCGAGTTTGCCTGAGGTTGAGATTAGGCTGAGTGAAGATGTACTTGAGACTCTTGTGATCAGTGAAAATGTCCACTTTTCTTCCCAATAAAAGATGTCTCCAAGTCAAAAGAGCATGCACAACTGCCGCCAACTCGAGATCATGAGTGGGGTAGTTCTTCTCATTTGGCTTCAACTGGCGAGAGGTATAAGCAACAACTTTCTTCTCTTGCATCAAAACTGCACCAATACCTTGGAGAGAGGCATCACAAAAGAGCTCATACGGCTTGGATTCATCAGGCGGAGTCAGAACTGGACGAGTGATCAATTTCTCTTTCAAAGTGTTGAAAGCAATATCACACTCCGGAGACCAAACGTATTTGACGTGCTTCTGAAGAAGATTTGAGAGAGGCTTCTGTTGGGGAACGTAGTAATTTCAAAAAATTTCCTACGCACACGCAAGATCATGGTGATGCATAGCAATGAGGGGAGAGTGTGATCTACGTACCCTTGGTAGATCGACAATGAAAGCGTTTGGTTGATGTAGTCGTACGTCTTCACGGCCCGACCGATCAAGCACCGAAACTACGGCACCTCCGAGTTTTAGCACACGTTCAGCTCGATGACAATCCCTGGACTCTGATCCAACAAAGTGTCGGGGAAGAGTTCCGTTAGCACGACGGCGTGGTTACGATCTTGATGTACTACTGTCGCAGGGCTTCGTCTAAGCACCACTACAATATTATCGAGGACTATGGTGGCTGGGGGCGCCGCACACGGCTAAGAATAAGATCACGTGGATCAACTTGTGTTTCTCTGGGGTGCCCCTGCCTCCGTATATAAAGGACTAAAGGGGGGGTGCGGTCGGCCTAGGAGAGGCGCACCAGGAGAGTCCTACTCCCTCTAGGAGTAGGATTCCCCCCCCCCCAATCCTAGTTGGCCCCCTCTCCTTGTCCTATTTGGACCAAGGGAGGGGAGGGGCGCGCGGCCCATGTTGGGCTGCCTCTTCTCTTTTCCACTAAGGCCCACTATGGCCCATATAGCTCCCGGGGGGTTTCGGTAACCTCCCGGTACTCCGGTAAAACCCCGATTTCACCCGGAACACTTCCGATATCCAAACATAGGCTTCCAATATATCAATCTTTATGTCTCGACCATTTCAAGACTCCTCGTCATGTCTGTGATCACATCCGGGACTCCGAACAAACTTCGGTACATCAAAATGCATAAACTCATAATATAACTATCATCGTAACCTTAAGCATGCGGACCCTACGGGTTCGAGAACAATGTAGACATGACCGAGACATGTCTCCGGTCAATAACCAATAGCGGGACCTGGATGCCCATATTGGCTCCTACATATTCTACGAAGATCTTTATCGGTCAGACCGCATAACAACATACGTTGTTCCCTTTGTCATCGATATGTTACTTGCCCGAGATTCGATCGTCGGTATACCAATACCTAGTTCAATCTCGTTACCGGCAAGTCTCTTTACTCGTTCTGTAATACATCATCCCGCAACTAACTCATTAGTTGCAATGCTTGCAAGGCTTAAGTGATATGCATTACCGAGAGGGCCCAGAGATACCTCTCCGACAATCGGAGTGACAAATCCTAATCTCGAAATACGCCAACCCAACATGTACCTTTGGAGACACCTGTAGAGCTCCTTTATAATCACTCGGTTATGTTGTGACGTTTGGTAGCACACAAAGTGTTCCTCCGGCAAACGGGAGTTGCATAATCTCATAGTTATAGGAACATGTATAAGTCATGAAGAAAGCAATAGCAACATACTAAACGATCGGGTGCTAAGCTAATGGAATGGGTCATGTCAATCAGATCATTCACTTAATGATGTGATAAACGAGCTAGGAAACATAACCATCTTCGATTAACGAGCTAGTCAAGTAGAGGCATACTAGTGACACTCTGTTTGTCTATGTATTCACACATGTATTATGTTTCCGGTTAATACAATTCTAGCATGAATTATAAACATTTATCATGATATAAGGAAATAAATAATAACTTTATTATTGCCTCTAGGGCATATTTCCTTCAGTCTCCCACTTGCACTAGAGTCAATAATCTAGATTACACAATAATGATTCTAACACCCATGGAGCCTTGGTGCTGATCATGTTTTGCTCATGGAAGAGGCTTAGTCAATGGGTCTGCAACATTCAGATCCGTATGTATCTTGCAAATCTCCATGTCTCCCACCTGGACTACATCCCGGATGGAATTGAAGCGTCTCTTGATGTGCTTGGTTCTCTTGTGAAATCTGGATTCCTTTGCCAAGGCAATTGCACCAGTATTGTCACAAAAGGTTTTCATTGGACCCGATGCACTAGGTATGACACCTAGATCGGATATGAACTCCATCATCCAGACTCCTTCATTTGCTGCTTCCGAAGCAGCTATGTACTCCGCTTCACATGTAGATCCCACCACGACGCTTTGTTTAGAACTGCACCAACTGACAGCTCCACCGTTTAATGTAAACATGTATCCGGTTTGCGATTTAGAATCGTCCGGATCAGTGTCAAAGCTTGCATCAACGTAACCATTTACGATGAGATCTTTGTCACCTCCATATACGAGAAACATATCCTTAGTCCTTTTCAGGTACTTCAGGATGTTCTTGACCGCTGTCTAGTGATCCACTCCTGGATTACTTTGGTACCTCCCTGCTAGACTTATAGCAAGGCACACATCAGGTCTGGTACACAACATTGCATACATGATAGAGACTATGGCTGAAGCATAGGGAACATCTTTCATATTCTCTCTATCTTCTGCAGTGGTCGGGCATTGAGTCTTACTCAACTTCACACCTTGTAACACAGGCAAGAACCCTTTCTTTGCTTGATCCATTTTGAACTTCTTCAAAACTTTGTCTAGGTATGTGCTTTGTGAAAGTCCAATTAAGCGTCTTGATCTATCTCTATAGATCTTAATGCCTAATATGTAAGCAGCTTCGCCGAGGTCTTTCATTGAAAAACTCTTATTCAAGTATCCCTTTATGCTATCCAGAAATTCTATATCATTTTCAATTAGTAATATGTCATCCACATATAATATCAGAAATGCTATAGAGCTCCCACTCACTTTCTTGTAAATACAGGCTTCTCCAAAAGTCTGCATAAAACCAAATGCTTTGATCACACTATCAAAACGTTTATTCCAACTCTGAGAGTCATTGGTGTAGGCGTTGAAGATGAAGTTCATCATGCGAGAGAACGTCGGAGGAGCGTTGACGAGACCAAAAGACATGGCAGTGTATTCATATGAACCAAAGCTTGTCCTGAAAGCTGTAACACCCCGGATGTAACTTTCCCAATTTGTACTCCAACTCTTGCCGTTTCCGGCGTTAAGTTATATTTATTTCCTCGGGTTCGGGTTTTTTTCTCTGTGTGTTTTTGTCATTGTCATGCATCTCATATCATGTCATCATGTGCATTGCATTTGCATACGTGTTCATCTCATGCATTCGAGTATTTTCCCCGTTGTCCGTTTTGCATTCCGGCGCTTCGTTCTCCTCCGGTGGTCATTTCTAGCTTTCTTTCGTGTGTGGGGATTAAACATCTCCGGATTGGACCGAGACTTGCCAAGCGGCCTTGGTTTACTACCAGTAGACCGCCTGTCAAGTTTCATATCATTTGGACTTCGTTTGATACTCCAACGGTTAACCGAGGGACCGAAAAGGCCTCGTGTGTGTTGCAGCCCAACACCCCTCCAATTTGGCCCAAAACTCACCTAACTCTGCTCCATCATCTAGAG
>NW_025232376.1:8205-9837 GCF_018294505.1 Triticum aestivum | reverse complement strand
CGTTTGCAAGCGTCCATACAAGCTTGGACCCAACGAGCTGAAGGAATTGAAGAAACAGCTCGATGAACAAGAGCGTCTGGGTTTGATCAGACCGAGTTCTTCTCCATGGGGTTGTGGTGTTCTTTTTGTCAAGAAGGATGGCACGGACCGACTTTGTGTCGACTACCGTCCATTGAACAAGAAGACAATCAAGAACAAGTACCCACTTCCCAACATCAATGAGCTATTCGAGCAACTCAAAGGTGCTAAAGTTTTCTCCAAGCTTGACCTTCGTATGGGTTATCATCAGATTCGCATTCGTGAAGAAGATATTCCAAAGACAGCATTCAGAACAAGTTTCGGTTCTTATGAATATACTGTCGTGTCTTTCGGCCTTGTCAATGCTCCTCCAGTTTTCTCTCGGATGATGAATTTCATCTTCAACCCCTATACCAATGAATTCGTTCTGATGTATCTCGATGATATCTTGGTCTTCTCCAAAAATAAGAAGGATCATGCCAAACATTTGCGATTGGTGCTCGACAAGCTCAGAGAGTATCAATTCTATGCGAAGTTCTCTAAATGTGAGTTTTGGCTCGATGAAGTTCTTTTCCTTGGTCACATCATCTCTGCCAACGGCATCGCTGTTAACCCCGAGAAGGTGTCCGCAATTGTGAATTGGGAACCTCCTCAGAATGTCAAGCAGCTCCGCGGTTTTCTTGGTCTTGCAAGCTATTGCCGAAGATTCGTTGAGAATTTCTCTAAGATTGCAAAGCCTCTTTCCAACCTCCTCCAGAAGCATGTGAAGTATGTCTGGTCTCCTGAGTGTGACGTTGCTTTCAACACTCTCAAACAGAAACTAGTCACAGCTCCTGTCTTGACTCCTCCTGATGAATCCAAGCCGTATGAAGTTTTGTGTGATGCTTCGCTCCAAGGTCTCGGTGCTGTGTTAATGCAAGAGAAGAAAGTTGTGGCCTATACCTCTCGTCAGTTGAAACCCAACGAGAAGAACTACCCCACTCACGATCTTGAGTTGGCGGCAGTTGTCCATGCATTAATAACGTGGAGACATCTCTTGTTGGGAAGACAAGTGGACATTTTCACCGATCACAAGAGTCTCAAGTACATCTTCACTCAGCCCAACCTCAACCTCAGGCAGACTCGATGGGTCGAAATGATTCAAGAGTGCAATCCGAGTATTGAGTATACTCCAGGCAAGGCTAATGTCATTGCAGATGCTTTAAGCAGGAAGGCTTATTGCAACAGCTTAATCCTCAAGCCTTTCCAACCGGATCTTTGTGAAGCTTTCCGCAAGCTGAATCTCCAAGTTGTTCCTCAAGGCTTTCTTGCCAACCTCATAGTCTCTCCTACTTTGGAAGATCAAATTCGTGAGGCACAACTCCTTGATGCCATGGTGAAGAAGGTGAAACGTGGTATCGACAAGGGTCTTTCCAAATACAAGTGCTATCGCATTGATGACAGAGACACTTTATTCTTCGAGGACCGGATTGTGGTTCCTAAAGGTGATCTAAGGAAAGTCATAATGAACGAGGCGCACAATTCTCTTCTTTCCATCCATCCTGGAAGTACGAAGATGTATCATGACCTCAAGCAGTCATATTGGTGGACTCGAATGAAGCGAGAAATTGCTCA
>NW_025232376.1:0-3415 GCF_018294505.1 Triticum aestivum | reverse complement strand
TCTCAACTTATGGAACTGTGATGATTTACTACAGAATTCATTCGTTCATCTTCGTTCGAATGTTTATTGTGAAGACTTTATGTTGCAATTTCTATCCGTTGATTCTACTTGTCTATTTATCTATCAAGATGCTAACGGATGTCACCCTCTTCAGGATGGCTCCGCCAACGCGTCAGAATCCGGATCGCAATGAAGGGAGTCAAGCGAACCCTTCGCCACCACCTCCGCCTCCGGAGGCATGGCAAGCTATCATGGCAGCCACCAACGCCAATGCTCAGATGATTCTGCAACTCTTGCAAGAACGCACCCAAGGGCAAGGCAATCAAGGCAATCAAGGTCAAGGCAACAATCAGCCTAACTTCGCTCCACTCAACCAGTTTCTCGCAAATCAGCCCAAGTCTTTCAGCTACTGTGCCGAGGCCACGGATGCCGATGATTGGCTCGTGGACATTAACAAGCATTTTGAATGTAGCAATGTCAGGCCTGAGGACTATGTCAAGTTCGCTTCTTTCCAGCTCAAGGACCAAGCTGCCGATTGGTATCAACAATATAAAGATTCCAGAGGAGGTCGTGTGATCACTTGGACTGACTTCTGTCGGGACTTCAAAGCGCACCACATTCCACAAAGTGTTGTTGAGAGCAAGCGTGAGGAGTTCCGCAATCTCAAGCAAGGCAACATGTCTGTGTATCAATACAACATCCAGTTTCAGAAACTTGCTCGCTTCGCTAAACAAGACGTTCCTGATGAAAAGAGCATGATCTATCACTTCAGAGGTGGCCTTAGAGAGGATCTGCAGTAATTCTACAATATGGCACTGAAGCAAGAGGCTGCTCAGCTCAAGTGTGAGGCTTCTAAGAAGAGAGTCAGGGACGCAGTTCAGTCTTCTTCTTCCTCACTTGTGGCAGCTAAGCAACAGAAGTTCTGGTTGCCTCCTCCTCCTCCGTTTCGTCAGCCTTACCAGCAGAAGAACAAAGGTGGCCATGGTTCTTCCAACTCTTCCAACTCTGGCTATCAGAACAAGTCTCAGAATCAAGCTCCAAAGTCCAATGCTCCTTATCACCGTCCACTCTCAGAGGTGACTTGCAACAAGTGTCAGCAGAAAGGTCACTATGCTAACAAGTGCTTCAACCAAAGACGTCTGCCTCCTCCTCCTCCTGTCAGATCTTCCAGCAATGCAGTGGTCAACCATAATCCAAAGTTTGCAAAGGTGAACATGATGAATGCAGCTCAAGCGGAGGAATTGACTGATGTGATAATGGGTAATCTTCATGTTAATGATATTCCTGCAAAAGTTCTTTTTGATATTGGTGCATCGCTTTCTTTCATATCAAGACCTTTCGCATCCAAGCATGAATTGCATTTCCAAGGATTGCCTAGACCGTTAGCAGTTGTCTCTCCGGGCAAATGCATGAATGCAAGCTCTATGGTTCCGGATGTTTCCATCAAGATGGGGGACTATAAATTTCTGTCTTCTCCAATTGTTCTTGGTGACTCGGATATTGATCTAATTCTCGGGATGGACTGGCTTTCTAAGCACAAGGCTCAACTTGATTGTGCTGCCAGGGAAATTCAATTGACACACTCTTCTGAGGATGTGATTATTTATGCCGCTCGTGATGAAACCATTCGGTTTTTCTCTCTCAATGAGAAGGGCGAATTGAATGCCATCTCTCAAATTCCAGTCGTTTGTGAGTATCAAGATGTCTTTCCAGAAGAGCTTCCGGGTATGCCTCCTCATCGGCCAGTTGAGTTTGTTATCGAACTAGAGCCTGGCACTGAACCCGTTTGCAAGCGTCCATACAAGCTTGGACCCAACGAGCTGAAGGAATTGAAGAAACAGCTCGATGAACAAGAGCGTCTGGGTTTGATCAGACCGAGTTCTTCTCCATGGGGTTGTGGTGTTCTTTTTGTCAAGAAGGATGGCACGGACCGACTTTGTGTCGACTACCGTCCATTGAACAAGAAGACAATCAAGAACAAGTACCCACTTCCCAACATCAATGAGCTATTCGAGCAACTCAAAGGTGCTAAAGTTTTCTCCAAGCTTGACCTTCGTATGGGTTATCATCAGATTCGCATTCGTGAAGAAGATATTCCAAAGACAGCATTCAGAACAAGTTTCGGTTCTTATGAATATACTGTCGTGTCTTTCGGCCTTGTCAATGCTCCTCCAGTTTTCTCTCGGATGATGAATTTCATCTTCAACCCCTATACCAATGAATTCGTTCTGGTGTATCTCGATGATATCTTGGTCTTCTCCAAAAATAAGAAGGATCATGCCAAACATTTGCGATTGGTGCTCGACAAGCTCAGAGAGTATCAATTCTATGCGAAGTTCTCTAAATGTGAGTTTTGGCTCGATGAAGTTCTTTTCCTTGGTCACATCATCTCTGCCAACGGCATCGCTGTTAACCCCGAGAAGGTGTCCGCAATTGTGAATTGGGAACCTCCTCAGAATGTCAAGCAGCTCCGCAGTTTTCTTGGTCTTGCAAGCTATTGCCGAAGATTCGTTGAGAATTTCTCTAAGATTGCAAAGCCTCTTTCCAACCTCCTCTAGAAGCATGTGAAGTATGTCTGGTCTCCTGAGTGTGACGTTGCTTTCAACACTCTCAAACAGAAACTAGTCACAGCTCCTGTCTTGACTCCTCCTGATGAATCCAAGCCGTATGAAGTTTTGTGTGATGCTTCTCTCCAAGGTCTCGGTGCTGTGTTAATGCAAGAGAAGAAAGTTGTGGCCTATACCTCTCGTCAGTTGAAACCCAACGAGAAGAACTACCCCACTCACGATCTTGAGTTGGCGGCAGTTGTCCATGCATTAATAACGTGGAGACATCTCTTGTTGGGAAGACAAGTGGACATTTTCACCGATCACAAGAGTCTCAAGTACATCTTCACTCAGCCCAACCTCAACCTCAGGCAGACTCGATGGGTCGAAATGATTCAAGAGTGCAATCCGAGTATTGAGTATACTCCAGGCAAGGCTAATGTCATTGCAGATGCTTTAAGCAGGAAGGCTTATTGCAACAGCTTAATCCTCAAGCCTTTCCAACCGGATCTTTGTGAAGCTTTCCGCAAGCTGAATCTCCAAGTTGTTCCTCAAGGCTTTCTTGCCAACCTCATAGTCTCTCCTACTTTGGAAGATCAAATTCGTGAGGCACAACTCCTTGATGCCATGGTGAAGAAGGTGAAACGTGGTATCGACAAGGGTCTTTCCAAATACAAGTGCTATCGCATTGATGACAGAGACACTTTATTCTTCGAGGACCGGATTGTGGTTCCTAAAGGTGATCTAAGGAAAGTCATAATGAACGAGGCGCACAATTCTCTTCTTTCCATCCATCCTGGAAGTACGAAGATGTATCATGACCTCAAGCAGTCATATTGGTGGACTCGAATGAAGCGAGAAATTGCTCA
>NW_025232375.1:6929-9837 GCF_018294505.1 Triticum aestivum | reverse complement strand
GGTGCATTTTGATCACAGAAAAAGTCTGGAGTTCAAATAAGTTCAAAAAAATGAAATCCCTTTGTAACAGACGAGTTTCCGTATGAAACCCTGATACTTCGAAAGAGATTGTCCATTTTGTACACGAAGTTCGTATAATTTTTTTCGTAACCCTCCCTACTTTCTTGCACATGCTATGTGGGTGAAATGATGATACCATGCCAACTTTCAACCTTTTCAGAGTTCATTTGAAATGCTTTTCAATTTCAGGGTCTTATAGCTCAAAATAAGCAGTAAATGCATGAAAAATAACAAATGAAGTCAGAAAGGTTTAAAAATTGATGATGTGGCTTTGAATGGTATATTTTGAACACACAAAAAGTCAGGAGTTCAAATAAGTTTAAAAAATGAAATCCCTTTGTAACAGACGAGTTTCCGTATGAAACTGTGATACTTCGAAAGAAATTGTCCGTTTTGTACACGAAGTGCATCCAGTTTTTGCCGTAACCCTCTCAACTTTCCTGCACGTTCTATGTGGGTGAAATGATGATACCATGCCAACTTTCAACCTTTTCAGAGTTCATTTGAAATGCTTTTCAATTTCAGGGTCTTATAGCTCAAAATAAGCAGTAAATGCATGAAAAATAACAAATGAAGTCGAAAAGGGTTAAAAATTGATGATGTGGCTTTGAATGGTGCATTTTGAACACACAAAAAGTCAGGAGTTCAAATAAGTTTTAAAAATGAAATCCCTTTGTAACAGACGAGTTTCCGTATGAAACCGTGATACTTCGAAAGAGATTGTTCGTTTTGTACACGAACTGCATCCAGTTTTTGCCTTAAGCCTCTCAACTTTCTTGCATATGCTATGTGGATGAAATGATGATACCATGCCAACGTTCAACCTTTTCAGAGTTCATTCGAAATGTTTTCAGTTTTAGGGTCTTATAGCTCAAAATAATCAGTAAATGCATGAAAAGTAACAAATGAAGTCAGAAAGGGTCGAAAATGATGATGTGTCTTTGAATGGTGCATTTTGAACACAGAAGAAGTCTGGAGTTCAAATAAGTTCAAAAAAATGAAATACCTTTGTAATAGACGAGTTTCCGTATGAAACCCTGATACTTCGAAAGAAATTGTCCGTTTTCTACACGAAGTGCATCCAGTTTTTGCCGTAACCCTCTCAACATTCTTGCACATGCTATGTGGATGAAATGATGATACCATGCCAACTTTCAACCTTTTCAGAGTTCATTTCAAATGCTTTTCAATTTCAGGGTCTTATAGCTCAAAATAATCAGTAAATGCGTGAAAAATAACAAATGAAGTCAGAAAGGGTTGAAATTGATGATGTGGCTTTAAAAGGTGCATTTTGATCACAGAAAAAGTCTGGAGTTCAAATAAGTTCAAAAAAACGAAATCCCTTTGTAACAGACGAGTTTCCGTATGAAACCCTGATACTTCGAAAGAGATTGTCCATTTTGTACACGAAGTTCGTATAATTTTTTTCGTAACCCTCCCTACTTTCTTGCACATGCTATGTGGGTGAAATGATGATACCATGCCAACTTTCAACCTTTTCAGAGTTCATTTGAAATGCTTTTCAATTTCAGGGTCTTATAGCTCAAGATAAGCAGTAAATGCATGAAAAATAACAAATGAAGTCAGAAAGGTTTAAAAATTGATGATGTGGCTTTGAATGGTATATTTTGAACACACAAAAAGTCAGGAGTTCAAATAAGTTAAAAAAATGAAATCCCTTTGTAACAGACGAGTTTCCGTTTGAAACCGTGATACTTCGAAAGAGATTGTTCGTTTTGTACACGAACTGCATCCAGTTTTTGCCTTAAGCCTCTCAACTTTCTTGCATATGCTATGTGGATGAAATGATGATACCATGCCAACGTTCAACCTTTTCAGAGTTCATTCGAAATGTTTTCAGTTTTAGGGTCTTATAGCTCAAAATAATCAGTAAATGCATGAAAAGTAACAAATGAAGTCAGAAAGGGTCGAAAATGATGATGTGTCTTTGAATGGTGCATTTTGAACACAGAAAAAGTCTGGAGTTCAAATAAGTTCAAAAAAATGAAATACCTTTGTAATAGACGAGTTTCCGTATGAAACCCTGATACTTCGAAAGAAATTGTCCGTTTTCTACACGAAGTGCATCCAGTTTTTGCCGTAACCCTCTCAACTTTCCTGCACGTGCTATGTGGGTGAAATGATGATACCATGCCAACTTTCAACCTTTTCAGAGTTCATTTGAAATGCTTTTCAATTTCAGGGTCTTATAGCTCAAAATAAGCTATAAATGCATGAAAAATAACAAATGAAGTCAGAAAGGGTCGAAATTGATGATGTGGCTTTGAAAGGTGCATTTTGAACACAGAAAAAGTCAGGAGTTCAAATAAGTTTTAAAAAATGAAATCCCTTTGTAACAGACGAGTTTCCGTATGAAACCGTGATACTTCGAAAGAGATTGTTCGTTTTGTACACGAACTGCATCCAGTTTTTGCCTTAAGCCTCTCAACTTTCTTGCATATGCTATGTGGATGAAATGATGATACCATGCCAACTTTCAACCTTTTCAGACTTCATTCGAAATGTTTTCAGTTTTAGGGTCTTATAGCTCAAAATAATCAGTAAATGCATGAAAAGTAACAAATGAAGTCAGAAAGGGTCGAAAATGATGATGTGTCTTTGAATGGTGCATTTTGAACACAGAAAAAGTCTGGAGTTCAAATAAGTTCAAAAAAATGAAATACCTTTGTAATAGACGAGTTTCCGTATGAAACCCTGATACTTCGAAAGAAATTGTCCGTTTTCTACACGAAGTGCATCCAGTTTTTGCCGTAACCCTCTCAACTTTCTTGCACATGCTATGTGGATGAAATGATGATACCATGCCAACTTTCAACCTTTTCAGAGT
>NW_025232375.1:6129-6878 GCF_018294505.1 Triticum aestivum | reverse complement strand
AAAATAACAAATGAAGTCAGAAAGGGTTGAAATTGATGATGTGGCTTTGAAAGGTGCATTTTGATCACAGAAAAAGTCTGGAGTTCAAATAAGTTCAAAAAAATGAAATCCCTTTGTAACAGACGAGTTTCCGTATGAAACCGTGATACTTCGAAAGAGATTGTTCGTTTTGTACACGAAGTTCATATAATTTTTTTCGTAACGCTCCCTACTTTCTTGCACATGCTATGTGGGTGAAATGATGATACCATGCCAACTTTCAACCTTTTCAGATTTCATTAGAAATGCTTTTCAATTTCAGGGTCTTATAGCTCAAAATAAGCAGTAAATGCATGAAAAATAACAAATGAAGTCAGAAAGGGTTGAAAATTGATGATGTGGCTTTGAATGGTGCATTTTGAACATAGAAAAAGTCTGGAGTTCGAATAAGTTCAAAAAAATGAAATCCCTTTTGTAACAGACGAGTTTCCGTACAAAACCCTGATACTTTGAAAGAGACAGTCCGTTTGTACACGAAGTGCATCTAGTTTCTGCCGTAACCCTCTCCACTTTCTTTCACATGCTATGTGGGTGAAATAATGATATCATGCCAACTTTCAACCTTTTCAGAGTTCATTTGGAATGCTTTTCAATTTCAGGGTCTTATAGCTCAAGATAAGCAGTAAATGCATGAAAAATAACAAATGAAGTCAGAAAGGTTTAAAAATTGATGATGTGGCTTTGAATGGTATATTTTGAACACACAAAAA
>NW_025232375.1:0-1591 GCF_018294505.1 Triticum aestivum | reverse complement strand
AGCAGTAAATGCATGAAAAATAACAAATGAAGTCAGAAAGGGTTAAAAATTGATGATGTGGCTTTGAATGGTGCATTTTGAACACACAAAAAGTCAGGAGTTCAAATAAGTTTTAAAACATGAAATCCCTTTGTAACAGACGAGTTTCCGTATGAAACCGTGATACTTCGAAAGAGATTGTTCGTTTTGTACACGAACTGCATCCAGTTTTTGCCTTAAGCCTCTCAACTTTCTTGCATATGCTATGTGGATGAAATGATGATACCATGCCAACTTTCAACCTTTTCAGAGTTCATTCGAAATGTTTTCAGTTTTAGGGTCTTATAGCTCAAAATAATCAGTAAATGCATGAAAAGTAACAAATGAAGTCAGAAAGGGTCGAAAATGATGATGTGTCTTTGAATGGTGCATTTTGAACACAGAAAAAGTCTGGAGTTGAAATCAGTTCAAAAAAATGAAATACCTTTGTAATAGACGAGTTTCCGTATGAAACCCTGATACTTCGAAAGAAATTGTCCGTTTTCTACACGAAGTGCATCCAGTTTTTGCCGTAACCCTCTCAACTTTCTTGCACATGCTATGTGGATGAAATGATGATACCATGCCAACTTTCAACCTTTTCAGAGTTCATTTGAAATGCTTTTCAATTTCAGGGTCTTATAGCTCAAAATAATCAGTAAATGCATGAAAAATAACAAATGAAGTCAGAAAGGGTTGAAATTGATGATGTGGCTTTGAAAGGTGCATTTTGATCACAGAAAAAGTCTGGAATTCAAATAAGTTCAAAAAAATGAAATCCCTTTGTAACAGACGAGTTTCCGTATGAAACCCTGATACTTCGAAAGAGATTGTCCATTTTGTACACGAAGGTCATATAATTTTTTTCGTAACCCTCCCTACTTTCTTGCACATGCTATGCTGGTGAAATGATGATACCATGCCAACTTTCAACCTTTTCAGATTTCATTAGAAATGCTTTTCAATTTCAGGGTCTTATAGCTCAAAATAATCAGTAAATGCATGAAAAATAACAAATGAAGTCAGAAAGGGTTGAAAATTGATGATGTGGCTTTGAATGGTGCATTTTGAACATAGAAAAAGTCTGGAGTTCGAATAAGTTCAAAAAAATGAAATCCCTTTTGTAACAGACGAGTTTCCGTACAAAACCCTGATACTTTGAAAGAGACAGTCCGTTTGTACACGAAGTGCATCTAGTTTCTGCCGTAACCCACTCCACTTTCTTTCACATGCTATGTGGGTGAAATAATGATATCATGCCAACTTTCAACCTTTTCAGAGTTCATTTGGAATGCTTTTCAATTTCAGGGTCTTAAGCTCAAGATAAGCAGTAAATGCATGAAAAATAACAAATGAAGTCAGAAAGGTTTAAAAATTGATGATGTGGCTTTGAATGGTATATTTTGAACACACAAAAAGTCAGGAGTTCAAATCAGTTTAAAAAGTGAAATCCCTATGTAACAGACGAGTTTCCGTATGAAACCGTGATACTTCGAAAGAAATTGTCCGTTTTGTACACGAAGTGCATCCAGTTATTGCCGTAACCCTCTCAACTTTCCTGCACGTGCTATGT
>NW_025232374.1:3156-9838 GCF_018294505.1 Triticum aestivum | reverse complement strand
TGCATATCTCAAGTGATTCAAAATCAAGTGAGTCCGAACGATCCATTTGCATGGAGTTTCTTCATGCATATACACCAATAGACATGGTTCGCATGTCTCAAACTTTTCAAAAACGAGTGAGTCCAAAGATCCATCAACATGGAGCTTCTTCATGCGTTTTATACCATTATGACTTACATGGCAGTGCCACAAGTAAGTGGTACTATCATTACTATCTTATATCTTTTGGCATGAAAATGTGTATCACTACGACCAAGATTCAATAAACCATTCCTTTAGGTGCAAGACCATTGAAGGTATTATTCAAAAATAGAGTAACCATTATTCTCCTTAAATGAATAACCGTATTGCGATAGACATAATCCAATCATGTCTATGCTCAACGCAAACACCAATCTCGGTGGTAGAGGGAGCGTGCGATGCTTGATCATATCAACCTTGGAAACACTTCCAACATATATCGTCATCTCACCTTTAGCTAGTCTCCATTTATTCCGTAGCTTTTATTTCGAGTTACTAACACTTAGCAACCGAACCGGTATCCAATACCCTGATGCTACTAGGAGTACTAGTAAAGTACACATTAACATAATGTATATCCAATATACTTCTATCGACCTTGCCAGCCTTCTCATCTACCAAGTATCTAGGGTAATGCTGCTCCAGTGGTTGTTCCCCTTATTACAGAAGCACTTAGTCTCGGGTTTGGGTTCAACCTTGGGTTTCTTCACTAGAGCAGCAGCTGAATTGCCGTTTCATGAAGTATCCCTTTGTTCCCTTGCCTTTCTTGAAACTAGTGGTTTCACCAACCATCAACAATTGATGCTCCTTCTTGATTTCTACTTTCGCGGTGTCAAACATCATGAATATTTCAAGGATCATCATATCTATCCCTGATATGTTATAGTTAATCACGAAGCTCTAGCAGCTTGGTGGCAATGACTTTGGGGAAACATCACTATCTCATCTGGAGGATCAACTCCCACTCGATTCAAGTGATTGTTGTGCTCAGACAATCTGAGCACAAGCTCAACGATTTAGCTTTTCTCCCTTAGTTTGCAGGCTAAGAAAATCGTCGGAGGTCTTATACCTCTTGACGTGGGCACGAGCCTGAAATCCCAATTTCAGCCCTCGAAACATCTCATATGTTCCGCGACGTTTCGAAAACGTCTTTGGTGCCTCTACTTAAACCATTTAATTGAACTATCATGTAGTTATCAAAACGTGTATGTCCGATGTTCGCAACATCGACAAACGACGTTGGGGTTCAGCACACTGAGCGGTGCATTAAGGACATAAGCTTTCTACTGATCGCATAATCGCTACTATCAACTTTCAACTATATTTTCTCTAGGAACATATCTAAACAGTGGAACTAAAGCGCGAGCTTACGACATAATTTGCAAAAGGTCTTTTGACTATGTTCAGGATAATTAAGTTCATCTTATGAACTCCCACTTAGATAGACATCCCTCTGGTCATCTAAGTGATCGCATGATCCGAGTCAACTAGGCCGTGTCCGATCATCACGTGAGACGGACTAGTCATCATCGGTGAACATCTTCATGTTGATCGTATCTACCATACGACTCATGCTCGACCTTTCGGTCTCCGTGTTCCGAGGCCATGTCTGCACATGCTAGGCTCGTCAAGTTAACCCTAAGTGTTTTCGCTGTGTAAAACTGTCTTACACCCGTTGTATGTGAACGTAAGAATCCATCACACCCGATCATCACGTGGTGCTTAGAAGCGACGAACTGTAGCAACGGTGCACAGTTAGGGGAGAACACTTCTTGAAATTTTGTAAGGGATCATCTTATTTACTACCGTCGTCCTAAGCAAACAAGATGCATAAACATGATAAACATCACATGCAATCAAATAGTGACATGATATGGCCAATATCATTTTGCTCCTTTTGATCTTCATCTTCGGGGCTCCATGATCATCATCGTCACTGGCACGACACCATGATCTCCATCATCATGATCTCCATCATCGTGTCTTCATGAAGTTGTCACGCCAACGACTACTTCTACTTCTATGACTAACGCGTTTAGCAATAAAGTAAAGTAGTTTACATGGCGTTCTTCAATGACACGCAGGTCATACAATAAATAAAGACAACTCCTATGGCTCCTGCCGGTTGTCATACTCATCGACATGCAAGTCGTGAATCCTATTACAAGAACATGATCAATTTCATACATCACATATCATTCATCACATTCTTCTTGGCCATATCACATCACATAGCATACCCTGCAAAAACAAGTTAGACGTCCTCTAATTGTTGTTGCATGTTTTACGTGGCTGCTATGGGTTTCTAGCAAGAACGTTTCTTACCTACGCAAGACCACAACGTGATATGCCAATTGCTATTTACCCTTCATAAGGACCCTTTTCATCGAATCCGTTCCGATTAAAGTGGGAGAGACTGGCACCCGCTAGCCACCTTATGCACCAAGTGCATGTCAATCGGTGGAACCTGTCTCACGTAAGAGTACGTGTAAGGTCGGTCCGGGCCGCTTCATCCCACAATATCGTCGAAACAAGATTGGACTAGTAACGGTAAGCATATTGAACAACATCAACGCCCACAACTACTTTGTGTTCTACTCGTGCAAAGAATCTACGCAATAGACCTAGCTCATGATGCCACTGTTGGGGAACGTAGCAGAAATTCAAAATTTTCCTATGTGTCATCAAGATCTATCTATGGAGAGACCAGAAACAAGTAGAAAGAGAGTGCATCTACATACCCTTGTAGATCGCTAAGCGGAAGCGTTCAAGTGAACGGGGTTGATGGAGTCGTACTCGTCGTGATTCAAATCACCGATGATCCTAGTGCCGAACGGACGGCACCTCCGCGTTCAACACACGTACAGCCCGGTGACGTCTCCCACGCCTTGATCCAGCAAGGAGAGAGGGAGAGGTTGAGGAAGACTCCATCCAACAGCAGCACAACGGCGTGGTGGTGGTGGAGGAGCGTGGCAATCCAGCAGGGCTTCGCCAAGCACCATGGGAGAGGAGGAGTAGGGAGAGAGGTAGGGCTGTGCCAGAACTTCGTGTATAGCTCCCACGCGCCTCCCCACTATATATAGGGGTGGAGGGGCTGGTTTCTTGCCCTCCAAGTCCATTGGGGCGTTGGCCAAGGTGGGAGGAAAGAAATCTCATTATTTCCTTCCCCACCGATTGTTATCCCCCCTTTTTAGGGATCTTGATCTTATCCCTTCGGGATATGATCTTATTCCTTCTAAGGGGGGGATCTTGGTGCGCCTTGACCAGGGGTGTGGGGCCTTGACCCCACTACCCACGTCCATGTGGGTCCCCCCATGCAGGTGGGCCCCACTCCGGAACCTTCTAGAACCTTCCCGGTACAATACCGAAAAACCCCGAACATTTTCCGGTGGCCAAAATAGGACTTCCCATATATAAATCTTTACCTCCGGACCATTCCGGAACTCCTCGTGACGTCCGGGATCTCATCCGGGACTCCGAACAACATTCGGTAACCACATACAAACTTCCTTTATAACCCTAGCGTCATCGAACCTTAAGTGTGTAGACCCTACGGGTTCGGGAGACATGTAGACATGACCGAGACGTTCTCCGGTCAATAACCAACAGCGGGATCTGGATACCCATGATGGCTCCCACATGTTCCACGATGATCTCATCGGATGAACCACGATGTCAAGGACTTAATCAATCCCGTATCCAATTCCCTTTGTCTATCGGTATGTTAGTTGCCCGAGATTCGATCGTCGGTATCCAATACCTTGTTCAATCTCGTTACCGGCAAGTCACTTTACTCGTTCCGTAACACATCATCCCGTGATCAACTCCTTGGTCACATTGCGCATATGATGATGTCCTACCGAGTGGGCCCAGAGATACCTCTCCGTTTACACGGAGTGACAAATCCCAGTCTCGATCCGCATAAAACAATAGATACTTTCGGAGATACCTGTAGTGCACCTTTATAGTCACCCAGTTACGTTGTGACGTTTGATACACCCAAAGCACTCCTACGGTATCCAGGAGTTACACGCTCTCATGGTCGAAGGAAGAGATACTTGACATTGGCAAAGCTCTAGCAAATGAACTACACGATCTTTTGTGCTAGTCTTAGGATTGGGTCTTGTCCATCACATCATTCTCCTAATGATGTGATCCCGTTATCAACGACATCCAATGTCCATAGCCAGGAAACCATGACTATCTGTTGATCACAACGAGCTAGTCAACTAGAGGCTCACTAGGGACATATTGTGGTCTATGTATTCACACGTGTATTACAATTTCCGGATAATACAGTTATAGCATGAATAAAAGACAATTATCATGAACAAGGAAATATAATAATAATACTTTTATTATTGCCTCTAGGGCATATTTCCAACAAGAAGAACTAGTGACTGAGGTTTTAAACGCAGTGAACAGTGGAGTTATACCAGAAGGTTGGAACTCAACCACTATTGTACTGATACCCAAAGTGGAAAATGCAGAGAAGATATCGCAGTACAGGCCTATAAGTCTCTGCAACTTGGTATATAAGGTGATCTCTAAACTCTTGGCTGCAAGATTAAAAGTTTTCTTACCTGACATTATCAGCGAGACGCAGAGTGCTTTTGTACCTGGGAGGATTATCACGGACAATGTTATCGTGGTGTATGAATGCTTACATACAATGAAGAAGAGGAAACAAGGGGAAAATGGCACGTGTGCTGTCAAATTAGATATGCACAAGGCTTATGATCGAGTAGAATGGGTGTTTCTTAAAGCTATTTTGGGCAAACTGGGATTTGCAGATAGATGGATTGACTTGATCATGGCTTGTGTGACCTCTGTTGAGTACACGGTGAGATTTAACTCAAATGAAACTTCTCCTTTCAAACCGACCAGAGGACTCAGGCAGGGGGATCCTCTATCCCCCTACCTCTTTTTGTTATGCGCAGAGGGCTTGTCAGCACTAATTGAACTTGAAGAAGAACAAGGCAGGCTTTTGGGGGTCCAAGTCTGTAGGGACTCCCTCAAAATATCACACTTGCTATTCACGGACGATTCATTAATCTTGATGAGAGCTGATTCTGCAAATGCACATTCACTCAAGAGTGTTCTGGATGATTATTGTTTAGCTTCAGGTCAAATGGTCAGTGTGGCTAAATCCTCAATTTTCTTCAGTCCAAATACAGATGTGGATGTCAAAGCCAAGGTATGTCAAGTGCTAGATATTATGACTGAATCATTATCGGAGAAGTACTTGGGGCTGCCATCTATGATAGGTGTAGACCGAACTGATTGTTTTTTGCACCTTATCGAGAGAATCCAAAAACTTATCAATGGATGGAAGGAGTGTACCCTATCCTTTGGAGGCAAGGAGGCGTTAATTAAAGCGGTGGCCCAAGCCATCCCTACATATGCGATGAGTGTTTTCAAATTCCCGAAGAAAATATGCAAAGGGATCACTGATGCAATGTCGCAATACTGGTGGGGTGATGAGGATGATCAGCGCAAAATGCATTGGGTAGCCTGGTGGAAGATGTGTGTACCGAAAGAAAAAGGTGGAATGGGGTTTAGAGATATCCATGCCTTCAACCTAGCACTTCTAGCAAAACAGTGCTGGAGGTTGATTGAGAACTATGACTCGCTCTGTGCAAGAGTGTTGCGTGCTCGTTACTATCCCACGGGAGATATTCTAAATTGCACTTTGAAGAAGGGTTCTTCCTTTGTATGGCAGAGCATATATGCAGGCATACAAACGTTCAAGAAAGGAAGCATTTGGCGAGTAGGGGATGGCACAAAGATTGATATCTGGGAAGACAGTTGGATACCAAACAGCCCACCGAGAAAGGTCCTGACACGACGAGGCAACTGCATATTAACACATGTGAGCGATCGGATAGACCCTATATCAGGTGATTGGGACGAGCAGATTATCAGGGACAATTTTTGGGGAATAGATGCAGATCGCATACTACAGGTTCCTTTATCCCATCATGTTTTGGATGATGCTGTTGCATGGCACTTCACAAAGAATGGAGTTTACAATGTTCGATCTGGCTATTACAGAGAATGGGAGGACCAGTTTGGTTCGAAAATTGTTGATGCGTCTGGACAGTCGAGCACAGCTGATCATCCGGTTTGGAAGAGGCTTTGGAATTTAAAGCTACCAGGGAAAGTTAAAATCTTCATCTGGCGGTGCCTGCATAACACCATCCCCTTCAAGTGCACACTTGCCAACAGACATATTCCTACAAGTGGGCAGTGTCCAGTTTGCCAGCAAGGGGCGGAAGACATCAAACATGCGCTCTTCACTTGCACCCGTGTGAGGTCGATTTGGTCTGAGATGGGCCTAAAAACTGTGATAGATGAGGTGACCCCAATCGACAGATCCGGTGCGAGAGTATTGGAGTCTCTTTTATGCGATGACAGGTTTCAACAGAAGTATATGGAGGTAATCGATATGCCCGAAATAATAGCTTCTACCAGCTGGTACCTTTGGTGGCAGCGAAGGGAGTTGGCAAGAGGTGAACAAGTTCAGAACCCAGTACGCACGGCAATGGCCATTCAGGCCTTGACTCTGAATTTTGTCCGAGCGGCTGTGAAACCGGATCCATTGCCTCGTCAGAATGCTTGGAAGAAGCCACTGTCCGGGATGCAGGTTCTGAACGTAGAT
>NW_025232374.1:0-1823 GCF_018294505.1 Triticum aestivum | reverse complement strand
AAGGGCTTTAAAAGAAATGCCACAGTCGGGCGTCTGAGCGACACCACATAAAGGGCTTTAAAAGAAATGCCACAGTCGGGCGTCTGAGCGACACCACATAAAGGGCTTTAAAAGAAATGTCACAGTCGGGCGTCTGAGCGACACCACATAAAGGGCTTTAAAAGAAATAATCATAGTGAATATCCCGGAGGTAGAACCATCCCAGAGATATTCGATAATACCAAAAATATCACGGGTTAGTCCACAACAAAATAATACTCATCATTATCACATGTCACAAGTTGTAATATCAGTTCTGATTTAATAGTTTCACCTCCGAAGACCGACACTAAGACCGACACTTGACCCATCCCAGACTGTAGTCCTGACCCATGGACACGGCTATTCGAATAGGTTTAATCTCTGCAGAGGGTGTACTCTTTACCCACGAGTAACGGATTCCTTTAGTCCATCAGGACTAATTCCGTTTACGGTCTTTTTGTTGAAAACACACATAACTTGCACACACCAGCTTAACTCACATGTGTCTGGAATCACCCACGACACCTGTCAAGAAAACTCTAAGTGGGGAGGCTACAACCTCGACGTAACATGGGATCACAAATTTATACCGCGCGCAAAACTGGGGAAGCTACCCCCTTCGGCTACAACCGAAACACCCATGCTCCCGGACCAGGTGGCATGACTACCGGATGCCTCCAGTATCTTCCACCACGGCCTCTCTGTATGGTGTGTGCTAGGAAAGGGGTTGACAACTTACTGAACCGTACCCTACTAATCGTAGAGACGAGTGGTAGTACGAAGCAAGTATGGGGGTTACTGGCACAAGACTCGATCTACGGTCGACTCAGGAGGTTGTATTATATCCTGCATGATTAGCATAACAATGCACATATTTCAAATAACAGATAGAAACATCACGCGACATACCCCTCATGCCATACCGGACACGACCGTCTCGACGGAGGACTAGGGACAAGACCGTGTCTACCCAAGACAAAGGCCTTCCCGGCTTCCCTTCTGGTATGCATGAAAGATGTATGATGGTGATTTCCATCACAAATCATGTCAACTTCATTAGCATAAACTCATTGAAAATGCACTCACAAGTAGGATCACTTCCTCACATAAAATGACGTATGCACGTGTCGCGGTGGTGCTGTCACCGATTCAACAACACACACATAAATTTCACCAGGGTTCAGAATGCTTGCATTCAGGTCATGGGAAAGAAGGGTGCATCCAAAACATCTTGAAATCTTCAAAAATCCTATTTAAAAGAATATATATGAATTAACACACAAAAACAAAACAGCACAAAACGTTGTCTTGAAATTTTTTCAAATAAATCTTAAAATAAACTAGAAAATATTTGAAAGAGGTAGGAAAAAAATTAATTCATTTGGAGCTGTATTTAAAAAGATACAGCCGGTCAAAGTTTGGTCAAAAATCTGATATTTAAAATAAATACAGAAAAGAAAATGCTTCGAAATATACGTACACGTCGAAGGCGCATTTTGGAAATGCGCTTCCACTTATCCAGCGTGGCTGCGCCTGAGTCACTGACAGTGGGCCCGCCTGGCCCACTGGTTAGGTTTGACTGGTCTCCCTCCCTCTTCTTCCTCGGGCCGGGCAGAGGCGGGGATTCCGGCGATCGTTGCCGGCGAACGGCGGCTCCTCGCGGGCTCCAGATGGTCGGGATGGAACTGCAAGACCGGGGCGGTCCTTCCGGTGGTCACTTTGCTCTCTGGGGTGGTCGGGGCTGCCGGCGGTGAGCTCCGCGGCGGACGGTGGTCGTCGGAGAAAATGAGTTTGAGGCAGCA
>NW_025232373.1:9226-9840 GCF_018294505.1 Triticum aestivum | reverse complement strand
CGGGACCCCAAAACAGTGAGTAATAGTCCATGAAACGGGTCTGAATCGGCCAAAACTATGAGTGTCGATGACCGACAGGTAAACGCACCCCAGGGTTCTTACTCGTGGAAATCGCTCCGGGAACCTGAAACAGTGAGTAATAGTCCATATAACGGGCCAGAATCGGACAAAACTGCGAGTGTTGATGACCGAGACGTAAGCACACCTTAGGTTTAACAACTATGGAAATCGCTTTGGGGCCCCAAAAATGGTGAGTAATAGTCCACGAAACGGGTCAAAATCGGCCAAAACTGCGAGCGTTGATGAACGACACGTCTACGCACCCCAGGGTTCATTACTCGTGGAAATTACTCCGGGACCCCAAAACAGTGAGTAATAGTCCACGAAACGGGCCAGAATCGGCCAAAACCGTGAGTGTTGACGACCGACACGTAAACGCACGTTGGGGTTCAACAAGAATGGAAATCACTTGGGACCAGAAAACGGTGAGTAATAGTCCACGAAACAGGTCAGAATCGACAAAAACCGCGTGTGTTGATGACCGACACGTAAACGCACCCTAGGGTTCGTTAATCGTGGAAATCAGTCCAGGACCCCAAAACAGTGAGTAATAC
>NW_025232373.1:8509-9216 GCF_018294505.1 Triticum aestivum | reverse complement strand
CAGGTCAGAATCGACAAAAACCGCGTGTGTTGATGACCGACACGTAAACGCACCCTAGGGTTCGTTAATCGTGGAAATCAGTCCAGGACCCCAAAACAGTGAGTCGTCACGAAACGGGCCAGAATCGGCCAAAACTGTGAGTGTTGATGACCAAGACGTAAGCGCACCTTGGGGTTCAACAACTATGGAAATCGCTTTGGGACTCAAAAATGGTGAGTAATAGTCCACGAAACGGGTCAGAATCGGCCAAAACTGCGAGTATTGATAACCGACACGTAAACGCACCCCAGGGTTCGTTATTCGTGGAAATCAGTCCGGGACCCGAAATTAGTGAGTAATAGTCCATGAAATGGGCTAGAATCGGCCAAAACTATGAGTGTCAATGACCGACAGGTAAACGCACCCCAGGGTTCGTTACTCGTGAAAATCACTCCGGGAACCTAAATCAGTGACTAATAGTCCACGAAACGGGCCAGAATCTGACAAAACTGCGAGTGTTGATGACCGACACGTAAGCGCACCTTGGGGTTCAACAACTATGAAAATCGCTTTGGGACCCCAAAACGGTGAGTAACAGTCCATGAAACGGGTCAGAATCGGCCAAAACTGCGAGTATTGATGACTGAGACGTAAACGCACCCCAGGGTTTTTTACTCGTGGAAATCACTCGGGAACCTAAAACAATGAGTAATACTCCACGAAACGGG
>NW_025232373.1:0-1041 GCF_018294505.1 Triticum aestivum | reverse complement strand
AGTGAGTAATACGTCACGAAACGGGCCAGAATCGGCCAAAACTGTGAGTGTTGATGACCAAGACGTAAGCGCACCTTGGGGTTCAACAACTATGGAAATCGCTTTGGGACTCCAAAATGGTGAGTAATAGTCCACGAAACGGGTCAGAATCGGCCAAAACTGCGAGTATTGATGACCGACACGTAAACGCACCCCAGGGTTCGTTATTCGTGGAAATCAGTCCGGGACCCCAAATTAGTGAGTAATAGTCCATGAAACGGGCCAGAATCGGCCAAAACTTTGAGTGTCGATGACCGACAGGTAAACGCACCCCAGGGTTCGTTACTCGTGAAAATCACTCCGAGAACCTAAATCAGTGACTAATAGTCCACGAAACGGGCCAGAATCTGACAAAACTGCGAGTGTTGATGACCGACACGTAAGCGCACCTTGGGGTTCAACAACTATGAAAATCGCTTTGGGACCCCAAAACGGTGAGTAACAGTCCACGAAACGGGTCAGAATCGGCCAAAACTGCGAGTATTGATGACTGAGACGTAAACGCACCCCAGGGTTTTTTACTCGTGGAAATCACTCGGGAACCTAAAACAATGAGTAATACTCCACGAAACGGGCTAGAATCAGCCAAAACTGTGAGTGTTGATCAGCGACACGTAAGCGCACCTTGGGTTTCAACAACTATAGAAATTGCTTTGGGGCCCCAAATCGGTGAGTAATAGTCCATGAAACGGGTCAGAATCGGCCAAAACTGCGAGTGTTGATGAACGACACGTAAACGCACCCCAGGGTTCGTTACTCGTGGAAATCACTCCGGGACCCCAAAACAGTGAGTAATAGTCCACGAAACGGGCCAGAATCGGTCAAAACTATGAGTGTCGATGACCGACAGGTAAACGCACCCCAGGGTCCGTTACTCGTGGAAATCACTGCGGGAACCTAAAACAGTGAGTAATAGTCCACGAAACGGGCAGAATCGGACAAAACTGCGAGTGTTGATGACCGACACGTAAGCGCACCTTGGGGTTTAACAACTGTGGAAAT
>NW_025232372.1:0-9842 GCF_018294505.1 Triticum aestivum | reverse complement strand
GGCCTTAAGAAAAAGCCTTTAAATAAAATAGAACAGTAACTTTTAAAATTATATTTTTGTGGTTCCTGGGCATCCTATATCTAATAGGAGTCTAATATATTTTTGGAAAGATTTTTACTGCCCTTAATCAAGTACTTGTAGTGCAAACCTCAATTCAGGGGTTTTTGGAAAACTAATTTTAGAAAATACTTTCTGGCCAAATTATTTTTGTAAGAAAACTCCATATAGCACTATTCACATGGCATGGTCATTGGTCAGGAGCTTGGGGTAAGGAGGTGGAATATAGAGGGCAGAGTAGTTGACTTCAAGAAGCACTTGAAAGAAACACAGAGAGAAAACCAACTCCAAATAAAAGCCAAAAAAAATGCAAAAAGTTTTTGTTGGTCCAAATTTTCATGCTTTAATAATGAAAATGAAATGTTACAAAATGCACGGTGTGACAGACCTACCCCCCTTACAAGAATCTCGTCCCCGAGATTCCTAAACTAGGCTTAAAAGAGATACGTAAATTCGGATCTAAGGTAGTCTTCACGCTCCCAAGTTGCTTCTGCTTCAGTGTGGTTGCTCCATTGGACCTTGAAGTACTTGATGGTGCGGCTTCGAGTGCGTCGTTCAGCCTCATCCAGAATGCAGATGGGCCGCTCACGATAAGTCAAATCAGGTTGAAGATCAATGGCTTGATGATTGACGTCCTTGTAGAGGTCGGGCTTGTCTGGAACTTGGAGACACTTCCGGAGTTGTGACACGTGGAACACGTTGTGCACATCAGAAAGTTCAGGTGGAAGTTCCAACTGGTAAGCCACCTCCACTCATCGCTCAGTGATCTTGAAGGGCCCAATGTATCTCGGAGCGAGCTTTCCCCTGACATGAAAGCGCTGGGCTCCTTTGAGAGGGGTGACCCGGAGATAGACATGGTCTCCAACTCGGAAGTTTATGTCTCTGCGACGTGAGTCCGCATAGCTCTTCTGCCTTGACTTGGCAGACTTCAGACGCTCTCTGACAAGCTGGACTTGCTCTTCTGCTTCACGAAGGATATCAGGCCCAAAGACAAGTCCTTCTCCGGTCTCCGACCAGTTGAGAGGTGTACGGCACTTCCGCCCATATAAAACTTCAAATGGTGCCATCTGAAGGCTGGCCTGATAACTGTTGTTGTAAGAGAACTCGGCGAAAGGGAGGCAATCTTCCCACTTAGCTCCATAAGCTAAGACACAGGCTCGGAGCATGTTTTCGAGTATTTGATTCACTCGCTCGGTCTGACCTCCGGTCTGTGGGTGGAAAGCAGTGCTGAAGGACAACTTGGTCCCCATAGCCTCCTGGAATTTCTTCCAAAACCTTGAGGTGAACTGGGTTCCTTGATCTGACACAATCTCCTTGGGAACACCATGAAGGCTCACGATTCGGTTGATGTAGAGACTGGCTAACTGGTTCCCCTTGTAGGTCGTCTTGACAGGAATGAAGTGGGCCACCTTGGTCAAATGGTCAACGATGACCCATATTGAGTCATGTCCCTTGCTTGACCTGGGTAAACCGGTGATGAAGTCCATCCCGACTCTGTCCCACTTCCATTCAGGCACCTTAAGGGGTTGCAACAATCCAGCGGGTCGCTGATGCTCAGCTTTGACTCTCTGGCATACGTCGCATTTTGCAACATAGGTGGCAATCTCCCTTTTCATCCCGTGCCACCAAAATCTTTCCTTCAGGTCTTGATACATCTTGGTGCCTCCAGGGTGGATGGAATATGGGCTGTCATGAGCTTCTTGCAAGATCAGGTTCTTGAGCTCAACCTTGTTGGGCACGCAGATGCGATTCCCAAACCACACAATTCCTTCCTCATCTTCTGAGAATCCTGAGGCTTTGCCTGCCTTGTTCTTCCTCTTGATGCCTTCAATACTCTCATGCCCCTTCTGAGCTTTCTTGATATCATCCATCAAGGTAGGCTTAACTTCGAGGTTGGCCAAGAATCCTGGTGCAACCAGTTCCAACCCGAAGTTTTCAAGTTCTTCATACAAGGCGGGTAGCTTGTGCTTTAGCATAGCATTCAAGGAGCAAGCCTTCTTGCTCAACGCGTCTGCTACCACATTAGCCTTTCCAGGGTGGTATTGAACACTGAGGTCATAATCCTTTATCAACTCTAGCCATCTTCTCTGCCTCATGTTCAATTCCCTCTGAGTGAAAATATACTTCAGACTTTTGTGATCCGTGTATACCTCACATCGCTTCCCCAAGAGGTAATGTCGCCAAGTCTTCAGGGCATGAACCACTGCTGCTAGCTCAAGGTCATGAGTAGCGTAGTTCTCTTCGTGAGGTCGTAGCTGCCTTGAAAGGTAGGCCACGACTCTGCCTTCTTGCATCAGAACACCTCCCAGTCCGATTCTTGACGCATCACAATATATCACAAACTCCTTGTGTATATCTGGTGTGGCCAGAACTGGAGCGGTGGTTAGCCTCTTCTTCAGCTCCTGGAAGCTTTCTTCGCACTTCGGCGTCCATTCGAACTTCTTGTCCTTCTTCAAGAGCTGAGTCATGGGTCGGGCAATGCTTGAGAATCCTTCAACGAACTTGCGGTAATATCCCGCGAGTCCGAGGAAGCTTCTGACTTCCTTCACATTGCTCGGGGATTGCCATTCAGTCACGGCTTCTATCTTGGCAGGGTCGACTGACAATCCCTCTTCTGTTAGAACATGTCCCAGAAATCCAACTTCACGCAGCCAGAATTCACACTTGCTGAACTTGGCATACAGTTGGTGTTCTCGAAGCTTGTCTAGGACCATCCTCAAGTGTTGCTCGTGCTCTTCTTCCGACTTTGAGAAGACAAGAATGTCATCAATGAAGACGACGACGAACTTGTCCAAATATTCCATGAAGACCTTATTCATGAGATACATGAAGTAAGCTGGGGCATTGGTCAACCCAAAGGACATGACCGTGCATTCATACAGGCCATATCTGGTTACGAATGCCGTCTTCGGAATATCTTGGGGTCTGATCTTCAGTTGGTAGTACCCAGATCTGAGGTCGATCTTGGAGAACACCTTGGCCCCATTGAGTTGATCAAACAGATCTTCAATCTTGGGAAGTGGGTACTTGTTCTTGATTGTAACCTCGTTGAGGGAGCGGTAGTCAATGCATAAGCGGATGGTACCGTCCTTCTTTGCCACAAACAGAACAGGTGATCCCCAAGGGGAGGCACTAGGGCGGATAAATCCCTTCCTCAACTGCTCTTCCAACTGCTTCTTCAATTCTGCTAACTCCTCCGATCCCATCCTATAAGGCTTCTTATAGATGGGTCCTGCTCTGGGTATGAGCTCGATGATGAACTCAATGTCTCGGTCAGGAGGCATTCCTGGTAGCTCATCAGGAAAAACATCGGGATACTCGCATACTACCAGCACTTGTTCCAATCCAACTTCAGTCAGACAGTTGGCTTGGTTGGCTTGAGCAGAAGAGGGGTTGGAGGCAAATTTGACTTTGACTCCTCGGTCATTGGTCATAGTGACCGTCCGGTTGGCGCAATCAATCAAGCCTTGGTGCTTGCTGAGCCAATCCATTCCCAAGATCACATCCAAGCCTTGTGATTTTAGGATGATAAGGTCTGCTAGGAAGTCTACCCCGTTAATGGTAATCCCGACTCCTTTACATCCTATCTTGGCTCTCATCTCTGCTCCGGGGGTTTGTACCACCATAGGGTTATTCAGGGGTGTAGGGGTCATGCCACTTTTTAATGCAAAACTTTGGGTGACAAAAGAATGCGTGGCTCCAGAATCAAACAAAACAGTTGCGGGTGCTGAATTGACAAGGAACGTACCCAGCACGACGTCCGGGTCTTCCTGGGCTTCTTCCGCGGTGACATGATTCACACGACCCCTGCCATTGTTGGGCAAGTTGCGGGGAGCTTGGTTCCTTGGTGGCATTCCACGGCCTTGTCCCGGGTTCTGCGCATTGGGGCGTGGGGCGTCAGGTTTCTTGTTGGGGAAATTCTTGGAGTAATGCCCTGGCTGTCCACATCCGAAACAAGTGACTTGATTGGGGACGACGCCCTTGCCAGCATTGTTATTGGGGTTGTTGTAAGCTGGCCTGGGGTTGGCATACTGCTGAGGTGGATAGTTGGTGCGAGGTGCAGGAGCTCTTGGCTGCTGATAGGTTGGCTTGACCGGGGCTGGCTGCCACGGGCGAGGCTTCTGGTTGCTGGAGCTACCCTTGCTGATCATCTTGCGCTTACGAGTGTCATCCAAGGCACGTCGCTTGTCCTCAAGCATGAGTGCCTTGTTCACCAGATCAGGAAAGGTTGGGCAGTCACACACAACAAGCGAGTACTGCAGAGTCTGGTTAAGGCCTTCCATGAAGCGCTCCCTTTTGGCAGCATCAGTGCTGACATCCTCAGGGGCATACCTTGAGAGAACACTGAACTTCTGCATGTACTCCTTGACAGTGCTACTACCTTGCTTCAGGGCTCGGAACTCACGCTTCTTGATGGCCATGATTCCAGAAGGGATGTGGGCCTTGCGGAATTCCGTCTTGAAGGTGTCCCAAGTGATGTCTTGCTCAACATGCATAGCCTTGAATTCATCCCACCAAGCTCTGGTAGTCCCCCCGAGACAGTGGGCAGCATACGCCACTTTATCACGGTCCTCAGTGCATCCGACTAGTGCCAGCAGATCCTCAATGGTGCGGACCCAGTCGTCTGCATCCAGGGGTTCAGCAGTCTCGATGAAAGTGGGTGGTGCATGCTTCTTGAATTCCACCAGTGTGGAACGTCCATGGCCGTGCCCCGCCGGCTGGCGGTTGACAGCCTGAGCAATCATCTGGAGGGCTGCAGTGTTGGCTTGGCGCTCCTCTCGAAAGGCTTGGAGAAGCTGAGCCATATCCATGCTTGGAGGAGGTGGTGGTGGTGGAGTCTGTCCTTGGGCTTGGTCCTGGCTGGCTCCGGCCTCAGCAGAACCTCCGGCTTCTTGCGGCTGGGTAGAGGTACCAGTACGTGTTACAACAGGCATCCTGTTGGAGCGGTCAAGGTCTCATGATTGGGAACAACAATGAGGGAAAGCAGTATAGATGGAATGCCTAGTAAGGGGGTGGTGTGACACAATTTAAGTTAAACAAAGGCCAGAAGGGCCAAACTCATGCATTAAAACCAAATGAGGAATGTAGTCGTTTACAAGTTCCCGAAGGGAAAGTACGACTTCATGAAAGCAAGCTGAACGCAAACGCAACATAACATGGTTTCACAAGAACCATTACAAGGACTCGACTTCGCAAAAGGGGTACACGACCTATCCTACCATAGGCTACGAGCTAGCCTATCCTAGTCCTGAACAGAGTCTAAGTGGTGGAATGCTCGGTCGGGTATTCTGGCTCCTCTGGATCTTCCTCCTCATCTTCATCTGTCTTGGTCTCCTCATCGCTCGAGGAAGCGGGGGAGTGAAGGAGCAGAACACGGCGCTGCTTTGCTGGTGGCGTCTTGAAGAGGTTGCGGTACTCCTTTGCCGTCATACGGCGTGGCTGAGGTGGTCCCTCGGCATGTGCGACCTGTGGGGGTCGTCCGCCTCGATACGCTACTGCGGGCTGTCCAGGGGGCGCTCCATCCTTCTTGATCCTGTCTGCCTTCATCTGAACTATGCGGAGGAGCTCCTTGGTCTCGCGGAGTTCCTTCCGAAGCTCCGTCGACTCCGAGGCCAGGTGTTGTGCCAGACTGTCGGCACACAAGCTGAAGTAGGTCTGGAAGCGGAGAGAAAGTCCCTCGTCCAAGGGTGGTGCTGGTGCGCTGCTCTCGTCATCACCTTCCTTACGATAAGGCAGGTAACGACTGGCTGGCTCTCTCGCCATCTCTGGCAGGAGATCCCGGAGGCGAGTCAGCGCCTTGAGGGCAGCAGTCTCCACGGCGAGAAGCAGTGTCGCCATCTGGGGTCCCTCAAAGAACCAGCTCGTCGGGGCGTCATTCGCCCTCACGACTACCTCCACGTGATACTCCCTCTTGGTGCTGTCGACCCAGTGCTCGTGGTAGGAGAAGGTGGGGACTCGAGTGAACTGGCACTTCCTGAGGCTATCCTCAAGAAGCACAGGAAACCCAGTGGTCAGGAAGTCCTCGGGTACGGCGGCCATCTACAAAAAGTGGAAGGGAAAGGGTCAATAAAGGAATGTGACCTATGTTTGGGATACTAACATAAACATAGGTATATGGGTAACCTGGTGGATAGTCTCGCTCTAACTAACGTCCGTGCTAACTAAGGCTTCCTACAGTCAGGATGGCTCTGATACCAGCTCTGTGGGGACCCTGACTCGCAAGTCGTGATCACCGAATGCACGTGTACAGTGATCCCAGAGATCAATGCTCACTGAACACACAGAAGCTGAATAACAAGAGTCTTACATCCATACATACCATCTTACACAAATAGTGACCAACATGGTCAAGTCTTACATCGATAAAGCCTTAAGGGCTGAACATCAAATGAAACATAGCAGCGGAAATCGTCGTCGATAAGTAGAACCCATGCCATCTGCCTTAACCCTACAGGCATTCTGACTGGGAACGTCCTAGTTCGCATGATCGCCTCCAAAGAACTCTTCTTCGAACTCCGGTTCTCCCATGCCTGGTCAATTAAATAACCAGTGGCAAGCCAATGAGTACTTTGAATGTACTCGCAAGCAACCCATGATTTGGTTCAAGGTACAGTAATGCATGACATAGGTAAAGTTTTGCATAAAGCTAGTTTTGAGTGCAGGACATGTTCAACATCCTATAAAGCATGCATCAAGAGAATTCAAGTAACCATAAGATCTGGTCACAGATATCAACATAAATAGAAAGGGGCACCAACCCATTTATCATAAACAGAGAGGGCACCAACCCATCTCAATCGTGTCAAGTCCTCTGACTTGATCCAAGACAACACCATCATCTCACACACACCGGGTTTGAAAACAAGTGGACGTAGCCCAAGAGCGGTTACCCAACTATCCTTGACCGTGGACACGGCTATTCGAATAGTTTTACACTCTGCAGAGGTTGCACACTTTACCCACTAGATCCGGGGAACTTTCGTGTCATCCACGACCCGCGGTACCTCAAGTACCCGGGGTAAGCACCCGATCACTACCTTTCCCTAGACGATACTAACATGGAGTCCACTCGATTGGTAGTAACCCCCGTGCCAAACATTTCACATCATAAAGTTGTGGAGCCTCGCTCCCATTTTCATCACATACCACAAGCACGGGGTACCAACGGTGTGTCCGGTGCCCTGTGAAAACAGTCATGGCCGCCCTACCTGGCACGACCCCGTCCCAAGAGAGAGCACCAACTCTCCCCCGTCACTAGTAATGCGGGCTCCAAGCTAGTATCGGTCTAGGTACTCAATAATGCCCTTTCCCATATAAGGGTAGAGTGGTCGCGCATGTAAGGTTGGAATAACGGTCGCAACTCCGACCAATCCGTTTTGAAAACAACACACACCTTCCTTGGCACACCACTTCGTCATCAAGTGGTCACCCATCTCATCATCTTCCTCGGGCATAGGTGGCACCCGACGGGGTTTTCGAAAAGACTTTTGAAATCACATTGCCTCCTTCACCATGCACAAACCCACCCCATTTGCGTAGCATCTACATTTGCATCCTATCTACTCCCCCCGACATAACCCTCATAAGAAGGTAGGGCCATGCACACTGCAAGTATCAACGAGGAAGTAATCGTGGTAACCAACCCACGTGGTTCACCATCTCATCATGATTCCGATGCATCGATAATAAAGAGCTAAAAATGACATGCATATAAAGGGGTATCATAGTCATGGTCAAAGGGCTGCTTGCCTTGGTTGGCTTGATCTTCAAAGTCTTCAGGCTCTGCTCCTCCTTCTTCCTCAGCTACCTCGTCAAACACGGGATCTAACGTCGCAAGAAAACAACGGGAAAATAAGACAATAATAAAAACAGAAAAGTCAAAGTGCTCACAAAAATGTCAACTTATTTTTGTAAAATACTAAGAGGAAGGCTAGGAAGGGGACAACTTTTGGTTTTGGTTTTGGAGCAGCAAAATAGGAGTTATGGATTTTCAAAGGCCTATTTAAATGCTAAAAACCACATTTAAATATTTACAGAGAATAAAAGGTGGTTGGATTTGAATGAAAGTTGCACCATTAAATAGGTTGCAATATTCTAGGAATTTAGAAATTGGAATCAATGCATTTGGATTAATATTCTGTCCTGTGGAATTTTTGGAAATAATACAGAAAAGGAAAAAGAGAAACGGCGCTGTGCCACTGGGCCAGAGAGGCCACAGCAGCAGCAGGCCCAGAGGGGGGGGGAAACCCAGCCCACGCGGCCGCCACATCGAAGGCGTAAAGGCTGAATACGCCTTCAGCCGACGGCGGATCGGTGCGCGCGCGCGCGCACGTTTTAAACCTGACGGGTGGATCCCACCCGTCAGGGAGTGTGGCTGACGGGCCGGCCCCACGGCGGCCGTCGTCTACCTCCGGCCAGAGGCGACGGCGAGCTCGCCGGCGGCGATACAGGGCACGGGAAGGGGCGCGGAGGCTACCGTTGGACTCAGGAGCGAGTCGCGGTTCTGGTGGTGGTGGAGACGGTCGCCGGGGTGGCCTGCTTCGCCGGCGACGAGGTCCCGCGGCGGAGGTGCTTCGGGCGCCGGTGGTTCCGGCCGTTTCCGGCTGCAAAACGAGGGGGAAAGAGAGGGGAAAGCATCAGTGAGGCGAGGGGAGTCCAGTTCGAGAGAGAAAAGGAGCGGAGGAGGCCTGTACCCGCAGATCGACGGCGACCCGAGGCGGCGGAGCTCGAGCTCGATCTCGAGCTCGGGCGGCTCTGGAGAGAAGTGGGTGGTTCCGGGGGTGGATTGGGTGTGTGGAGGGGCGACAGGGAGGAAGAGAAGGGCTCGGGAGCGCCTTATATAGGCTGGCCGCGGTTCACCGTGGGCGTGGCCTACGGGCGCCCGCGGGATCGGCTCTGGAAGCCGTTGGAGAGAGGTTGGAGCTGTCCACGGTGCTCGTGGGGATGGAGTAGGGCGCCAGGGAGGAGGAGAGAGAGCGGAGGAGTGTTCTGGCGCCCGCGCGTGTGAGGCCGGCCATTGGCCGAGCCGGACGGCGTCGGGCACGCGCTGCAGGAGGGGAGAGAGAGGGAGAGACAATGGGGACGGCACGGCGGTGTGTCGCAGACGTCAAGACACATCAACTGGCGCGATGGGAAGGCACGAGGCGGTCGGGAGGCGCGGTGTCAACGGTCGGCGCTCTGGCAGGCGCTCCAGAGCGCGACTTTGGCCGGCATCCGCGGGTTTTCCGCGTCGCGCGCGCGTCCTTTTCTGTCTGGAGGCTACAGTGGAAGGGGGCAAAACCTGGAAAGAGCCTGGGATGCTTTGGGGTGCAGAGGGGAGAGAGAGAGAGGCTGGGAGAGAGAAGGGAAGCTGTTGTCCAGAGAGGACAAACGTGATTCCCTCCTTCCTCCACATTGCTTCCTCGGGTAGAAAAGTGTCTAAGTGACAGAGGGGAGTGAGGAGGGGTTGTGGCAAAAAGATGAACTCAAGGAGATTAGTGAAAGTGGCAAAAATAGGCTTTTTAGTATTTTGCCAGAAGGTGTTTGATGGAGTTTTGGGTAAGCTAATGACTCCCACTGGCCAAGATACTCCAAGGGGTGAAATGTCACATATATTTAGGGCCTTCCACCCATTTTGAGCTTATTTGGACAAAGTTGCCAATGCAACTTTTGCAAACCCTAGAAATGGGCAGAAATGGATTTGTGTAGATCCAGTGGAGTAAATCATTTCTCCTTGATGTGCCACTTGGTGTGGTAGCCTTATTTGGTCACATGATCAGGCTCACCAAAGTTGGGGTCCTGGAGAA
>NW_025232371.1:0-9843 GCF_018294505.1 Triticum aestivum | reverse complement strand
GGCCAAAACTGCGAGTGTTGATGAACGACACGTAAACGCACCCCAGGGTTCGTTACTCGTGGAAATCACTCCGGGACCCCAAAACAGTCAGTAATAGTCCACGAAATGGGCCAGAATCGGTCAAAACTATGAGTGTCGATGACCGACAGGTAAACGCACCCCAGGGTCCGTTACTCGTGGAAATCACTGCGGGAACCTAAAACAGTGAGTAATAGTCCACGAAACGGGCAGAATCGGACAAAACTGCGAGTGTTGATGAACGACACGTAAGCGCACCTTGGGGTTTAACAACTGTGGAAATTGCTTTGGGGCCCCAAAACGGTGAGTAATAGTCCATGAAACGGGTCAGAAATGGCCAAAACTGCGAGTGTTGATGACCGACATGTAAACGCACACCAGGGTTCATTACACATGGAAATCACTCCGGGATCCCAAAACAGTGAGTAATAATCCATGAAATGGGCCAGAATCGAACAAAACCGTGAGTGTTGACGACCGACACGTAAGCGCTCCTTGGGGTTCAACAAGAATGGAAATCACTTTCGGACCCCAAAACGGTGAGTAACAGTCCATGAAACGGGCCAGAATCGGACAAAACTGCGAGTATTGATGACCGACACGTAAACGCACCCTAGGGTTCGTTAATCATGGAAATCACTCCGGGACCCCAAAACAGTGAGTAATAGTCCATGAAACGGGTCTGAATCGGCCAAAACTATGAGTGTCGATGACCGACAGGTAAACGCACCCCAGGGTTCGTTACTCGTGGAAATCACTCCGAGAACCTAAAACAGTGAGTAATAGTCCATATAACGGGCCAGAATTGGACAAAACTGCGAGTGTTGATGACCGACACGTAAGCACATCTTAGGTTTAACAACTATGGAAATCGCTTTGGGGCCCCAAAAATGGTGAGTAATAGTCCACGAAACGGGTCAGAATCGGCCAAAACTGCGAGTGTTGATGAACGACACGTATACGCACCCCAGGGTTCATTACTCGCTGAAATTACTCCGGGACCCCAAAACAGTGAGTAATAGTCCACGAAACGGGCCAGAATCGGCCAAAACTGTGAGTGTTGATGACCAAGACGTAAGCGCACCTTGGGGTTCAACAACTATGGAAATCGCTTTGGGACTCCAAAATGGTGAGTAATAGTCCACGAGACGGGTCAGAATCGGCCAAAACTGCGAGTATGGATGACCGACACATAATCGCACCCCAGGGTTCGTTACTCGTGGAAATCCGTCCGGGACCCCAAAACAGTGAGTAATAGTCCATGAAACGGGCCAGAATCGGCCAAAACTATGAGTGTCGATGACCGACAGGTAAATGCACCCCAGGGTTCGTTACTCGTGAAAATCACTCCGGGAACCTAAATCAGAGACTAATAGTCCACGAAATGGGCCAGAATCTGACAAAACTGCGAGTGTTGATGACCGACACGTAAGCGCACCTTGGGTTTCAACAACTATGGAAATTGCTTTGGGGCCCCAAATCGGTGAGTAATAGTCCATGAAACGGGCCAGAATCGGCCAAAACTGCGAGTGTTGATGACCGACACGTAAGCGCACCTTGGGGTTTAACAACTATGGAAATCGCTTTGGGGCCCCAAAACGGTGAGTAATAGTCCATGAAACGGGTCAGAATCGGCCAAAACTGCGAGTGTTGATGAACGACACGTAAACGCACCCCAGGGTTCGTTACTCGTGGAAATCACTCCGGGACCCCAAAACAGTCAGTAATAGTCCACGAAATGGGCCAGAATCGGTCAAAACTATGAGTGTCGATGACCGACAGGTAAACGCACCCCAGGGTCCGTTACTCGTGGAAATCACTGCGGGAACCTAAAACAGTGAGTAATAGTCCACGAAACGGGCAGAATCGGACAAAACTGCGAGTGTTGATGACCGACACGTAAGCGCACCTTGGGGTTTAACAACTGTGGAAATTGCTTTGGGGCCCCAAAATGGTGAGTAATAGTCCATGAAACGGGTCAGAAACGGCCAAAACTGCGAGTGTTGATGACCGACATGTAAACGCACACCAGGGTTCATTACACATGGAAATCACTCCGGGATCCCAAAACAGTGAGTAATAGTCCATGAAATGGGCCAGAATCGAACAAAACCGTGAGTGTTGACGACCGACACGTAAGCGCTCCTTGGGGTTCAACAAGAATGGAAATCACTTTCGGACCCCAAAACGGTGAGTAATAGTCCATGAAACGGGCCAGAATCGGACAAAACTGCGAGTATTGATGACCGACACGTAAACGCACCCTAGGGTTCGTTAATCATGGAAATCACTCCGGGACCCCAAAACAGTGAGTAATAGTCCATGAAACGGGTCTGAATCGGCCAAAACTATGAGTGTCGATGACCGACAGGTAAACGCACCCCAGGGTTCGTTACTCGTGGAAATCACTCCGAGAAACTAAAACAGTGAGTAATAGTCCATATAACGGGCCAGAATTGGACAAAACTGCGAGTGTTGATGACCGACACGTAAGCACATCTTAGGTTTAACAACTATGGAAATCGCTTTGGGGCCCCAAAAATGGTGAGTAATAGTCCACGAAACGGGTCAGAATCGGCCAAAACTGCGAGTGTTGATGAACGACACGTATACGCACCCCAGGGTTCATTACTCGCTGAAATTACTCCGGGACCCCAAAACAGTGAGTAATAGTCCACGAAACGGGCCAGAATCGGCCAAAACTGTGAGTGTTGATGACCAAGACGTAAGCGCACCTTGGGGTTCAACAACTATGGAAATCGCTTTGGGACTCCAAAATGGTGAGTAATAGTCCACGAGACGGGTCAGAATCGGCCAAAACTGCGAGTATTGATGACCGACACATAAACGCACCCCAGGGTTCGTTACTCGTGGAAATCCGTCCGGGACCCCAAAACAGTGAGTAATAGTCCATGAAACGGGCCAGAATCGGCCAAAACTATGAGTGTCGATGACCGACAGGTAAATGCACCCCAGGGTTCGTTACTCGTGAAAATCACTCCGGGAACCTAAATCAGAGACTAATAGTCCACGAAATGGGCCAGAATCTGACAAAACTGCGAGTGTTGATGACCGACACGTAAGCGCACCTTGGGTTTCAACAACTATGGAAATTGCTTTGGGGCCCCAAATCAGTGAGTAATAGTCCATGAAACGGGTCAGAATCGGCCAAAACTGCGAGTGTTGATGAACGACACGTAAACGCACCCCAGGGTTCGTTACTCGTGGAAATCACTCCGGGACCCCAAAACAGTCAGTAATAGTCCACGAAATGGGCCAGAATCGGTCAAAACTATGAGTGTCGATGACCGACAGGTAAACGCACCCCAGGGTCCGTTACTCGTGGAAATCACTGCGGGAACCTAAAACAGTGAGTAATAGTCCACGAAACGGGCAGAATCGGACAAAACTGCGAGTGTTGATGACCGACACGTAAGCGCACCTTGGGGTTTAACAACTGTGGAAATTGCTTTGGGGCCCCAAAACGGTGAGTAATAGTCCATGAAACGGGTCAGAAACGGCCAAAACTGCGAGTGTTGATGATCGACATGTAAACGCACACCAGGGTTCATTACACATGGAAATCACTCCGGGATCCCAAAACAGTGAGTAATAGTCCATGAAATGGGCCAGAATCGAACAAAACCGTGAGTGTTGACGACCGACACGTAAGCGCACCTTGGGGTTCAACAAGAATGGAAATCACTTTCGGACCCCAAAACGGTGAGTAATAGTCCACGAAACGGGCCAGAATCGGACAAAACTGCGAGTATTGATGACCGACACGTAAACGCACCCTAGGGTTCGTTAATCGTGGAAATCACTCCGGGACCCCAAAACAGTGAGTAATAGTCCATGAAACGGGTCTGAATCGGCCAAAACTATGAGTGTCGATGACCGACAGGTAAACGCACCCCAGGGTTCGTTACTCGTGGAAATCACTCCGAGAACCTAAAACAGTGAGTAATAGTCCATATAACGGGCCAGAATTGGACAAAACTGCGAGCGTTGATGACCAACACGTAAGCACACCTTAGGTTTAACAACTATGGAAATCGCTTTGGGGCCCCAAAAATGGTGAGTAATAGTCCACGAAACGGGTCAGAATCGGCCAAAACTACGAGTGTTGATGAACGACACGTATACGCACCCCAGGGTTCATTACTCGTGGAAATTACTCCGGGACCCCAAAACAGTGAGTAATAGTCCACGAAACGGGCCAGAATCGGCCAAAACTGTGAGTGTTGATGACCAAGACGTAAGCGCACCTTGGGGTTCAACAACTATGGAAATCGCTTTGGGACTCCAAAATGGTGAGTAATAGTCCACGAGACGGGTCAGAATCGGCCAAAACTGCGAGTATTGATGACCGACACATAATCGCACCCCAGGGTTCGTTACTCGTGGAAATCCGTCCGGGACCCCAAAACAGTGAGTAATAGTCCATGAAACGGGCCAGAATCGGCCAAAACTATGAGTGTCGATGACCGACAGGTAAATGCACCCCAGGGTTCGTTACTCGTGAAAATCACTCCGGGAACCTGAATCAGAGACTAATAGTCCACGAAATGGGCCAGAATCTGACAAAACTGCGAGTGTTGATGACCGACACGTAAGCGCACCTTGGGTTTCAACAACTATGGAAATTGCTTTGGGGCCCCAAATCGGTGAGTAATAGTCCATGAAACGGGTCAGAATCGGCCAAAACTGCGAGTGTTGATGACCGACACGTAAGCGCACCTTGGGGTTTAACAACTATGGAAATCGCTTTGGGGCCCCAAAACGGTGAGTAATAGTCCATGAAACGGGTCAGAATCGGCCAAAACTGCGAGTGTTGGTGAACGACACGTAAACGCACCCCAGGGTTCGTTACTCGTGGAAATCACTCCGGGACCCCAAAACAGTGAGTAATAGTCCATGAAATGGGCCAGAATCGGTCAAAACTATGAGTGTCGATGACCGACAGGTAAACGCACCCCAGGGTCCGTTACTCGTGGAAATCACTGCGGGAACCTAAAACAGCAAGTAATAGTCCACGAAACGGGCAGAATCGGACAAAACTGCGAGTGTTGATGACCGACACGTAAGCGCACCTTCGGGTTTAACAACTGTGGAAATTGCTTTGGGGCCCCAAAACGGTGAGTAATAGTCCATGAAACGGGTCAGAAACGGCCAAAACTGCGAGTGTTGATGACCGACATGTAAACGCACACCAGGGTTCATTACACATGGAAATCACTCCGGGACCCCAAAACAGTGAGTAATAGTCCACGAAATGGGCCAGAATCGAACAAAACTGTGAGTGTTGACGACCGACACGTAAGCGCACCTTGGGGTTCAACAAGAATGGAAATCACTTTCGGACCCCAAAACGGTGAGTAATAGTCCACGAAACGGGCCAGAATCGGACAAAACTGCGAGTATGGATGATCGACACGTAAACGCACCCTAGGGTTCGTTAATCGTGGAAATCACTCCGGGACCCCAAAACAGTGAGTAATAGTCCATGAAACGGGTCTGAATCGGCCAAAACTATGAGTGTCGATGACCGACAGGTAAACGCACCCCAGGGTTCGTTACTCGTGGAAATCACTCCGGGAACCTAAAACAGTGAGTAATAGTTCATATAACGGGCCAGAATGGGACAAAACTGCGAGTGTTGATGACGGACACGTAAGCACACCTTAGGTTTAACAACTATGGAAATCGCTTTGGGGCCCCAAAAATGGTGAGTAATAGTCCACGAAACGGGTCAGAATCGGCCAAAACTGCGAGCGTTGATGAATGACACGTATACGCACCCCAGCGTTCATTACTCGTGGAAATTACTCCGGGACCCCAAAACAGTGAGTAATAGTCCACGAAACGGGCGAGAATCGGTCAAAACTATGAGTGTTGATGACCAAGACGTAAGCGCACCTTGGGGTTCAACAACTATGGAAATCGCTTTGGGACTCCAAAATGGTGAGTAATAGTCCATGAGACGGGTCAGAATCGGCCAAAACTGCGAGTATTGATGACCGACACATAATCGCACCCCAGGGTTCGTTACTCGTGGAAATCAGTCCGGGACCCCAAAACAGTGAGTAATAGTCCATGAAACGGGCCAGAATCGGCCAAAACTATGAGTGTCGATGACCGACAGGTAAATGCACCCCAGGGTTCGTTACTCGTGAAAATCACTCCGGGAACCTAAATCAGTGACTAATAGTCCACGAAATGGGCCAGAATCTGACAAAACTGCGAGTGTTGATGACCGACACGTAAGCGCACCTTGGGTTTCAACAACTATGGAAATTGCTTTGGGGCCCCAAATCGGTGAGTAATAGTCCATGAAACGGGTCAGAATCGGCCAAAACTGCGAGTGTTGATGACCGACACGTAAGCGCACCTTGGGGTTTAACAACTATGGAAATCGCTTTGGGGCCCCAAAACGGTGAGTAATAGTCCATGAAACGGGTCAGAATCGGCCAAAACTGCGAGTGTTGATGAACGACACGTAAACGCACCCCAGGGTTCGTTACTCGTGGAAATCACTCCGGGACCCCAAAACAGTCAGTAATAGTCCACGAAATGGGCCAGAATCGGTCAAAACTATGAGTGTCGATGACCGACAGGTAAACGCACCCCAGGGTCCGTTACTCGTGGAAATCACTGCGGGAACCTAAAACAGTGAGTAATAGTCCACGAAACGGGCAGAATCGGACAAAACTGCGAGTGTTGATGACCGACACGTAAGCGCACCTTGGGGTTTAACAACTGTGGAAATTGCTTTGGGGCCCCAAAACGGTGAGTAATAGTCCATGAAACGGGTCAGAAACGGCCAAAACTGCGAGTGTTGATGATCGACATGTAAACGCACACCAGGGTTCATTACACATGGAAATCACTCCGGGATCCCAAAACAGTGAGTAATAGTCCATGAAATGGGCCAGAATCGAACAAAACCGTGAGTGTTGACGACCGACACGTAAGCGCACCTTGGGGTTCAACAAGAATGGAAATCACTTTCGGACCCCAAAACGGTGAGTAATAGTCCACGAAACGGGCCAGAATCGGACAAAACTGCGAGTATTGATGACCGACACGTAAACGCACCCTAGGGTTCGTTAATCGTGGAAATCACTCCGGGACCCCAAAACAGTGAGTAATAGTCCATGAAACGGGTCTGAATCGGCCAAAACTATGAGTGTCGATGACCGACAGGTAAACGCACCCCAGGGTTCGTTACTCGTGGAAATCACTCCGGGACCCCAAAACAGTCAGTAATAGTCCACGAAATGGGCCAGAATCGGTCAAAACTATGAGTGTCGATGACCGACAGGTAAACGCACCCCAGGGTCCGTTACTCGTGGAAATCACTGCGGGAACCTAAAACAGTGAGTAATAGTCCACGAAACGGGCAGAATCGGACAAAACTGCGAGTGTTGATGACCGACACGTAAGCGCACCTTGGGGTTTAACAACTGTGGAAATTGCTTTGGGGCCCCAAAACGGTGAGTAATAGTCCATGAAACGGGTCAGAAACGGCCAAAACTGCGAGTGTTGATGACCGACATGTAAACGCACACCAGGGTTCATTACACATGGAAATCACTCCGGGACCCCAAAACAGTGAGTAATAGTCCACGAAATGGGCCAGAATCGAACAAAACTGTGAGTGTTGACGACCGACACGTAAGCGCACCTTGGGGTTCAACAAGAATGGAAATCACTTTCGGACCCCAAAACGGTGAGTAATAGTCCACGAAACGGGCCAGAATCGGACAAAACTGCGAGTATGGATGACCGACACGTAAACGCACCCTAGGGTTCGTTAATCGTGGAAATCACTCCGGGACCCCAAAACAGTGAGTAATAGTCCATGAAACGGGTCTGAATCGGCCAAAACTATGAGTGTCGATGACCGACAGGTAAACGCACCCCAGGGTTCGTTACTCGTGGAAATCACTCCGGGAACCTAAAACAGTGAGTAATAGTTCATATAACGGGCCAGAATGGGACAAAACTGCGAGTGTTGATGACCGACACGTAAGCACACCTTAGGTTTAACAACTATGGAAATCGCTTTGGGGCCCCAAAAATGGTGAGTAATAGTCCACGAAACGGGTCAGAATCGGCCAAAACTGCGAGCGTTGATGAATGACACGTATACGCACCCCAGCGTTCATTACTCGTGGAAATTACTCCGCGACCCCAAAACAGTGAGTATTAGTCCACGAAACGGGCGAGAATCGGTCAAAACTATGAGTGTCGATGACCGACAGGTAAACGCACCCCAGGGTCCATTACTCGTGGAAATCACTGCGGGAACCTAAAACAGCAAGTATTAGTCCACGAAACGGGCATAATCGGACAAAACTGCGAGTGTTGATGACCGACACGTAAGCGCACCTTGGGGTTTAACAACTGTGGAAATCGCTTTGGGGCCATAAACGGTGAGTAATAGTCCACGAAACGGGCCAGAATCGGAGAAAACTGCGAGTATTGATGACCGACACGTAAACGCACCCTAGGGTTCGTTAATCGTGGAAATCACTCCGGGAGCCCAAAACAGTGAGTAATAGTCCATGAAACGGGTCTGAATCGGCCAAAACTATGAGTGTCGATGACCGACAGGTAAACGCACCCCAGGGTTCGTTACTCGTGGAAATCACTCCGGGAACCTAAAACAGTGAGTAATGGTCCATATAACGGGCCAGAATTGGACAAAACTGCGAGTGTTGATGACCGACACGTAAGCACACCTTAGGTTTAACAACTATGGAAATCGCTTTGGGGCCCCAAAAATGGTGAGTGATAGTCCACGAAACGGGTCAGAATCGGCCAAAACTGCGAGCGTTGATGAACGACACGTATACGCACCCCAGGGTTCATTACTCGTGGAAATTACTCCGGGACCCCAAAACAGTGAGTAATAGTCCACGAAACGGGCCAGAATCGGCCAAAACTGTGAGTGTTGATGACCAAGACGTAAGCGCACCTTGGGGTTCAACAACTATGGAAATCGCTTTGGGACTCCAAAATGGTGAGTAATAGTCCACGAGACGGGTCAGAATCGGCCAAAACTGCGAGTATTGATGACCGACACATAATCGCACCCCAGGGTTCGTTACTCGTGGAAATCAGTCCGGGACCCCAAAACAGTGAGTAATAGTCCATGAAACGGGCCAGAATCGGCCAAAACTATGAGTGTCGATGACCGACAGGTAAATGCACCCCAGGGTTCGTTACTCGTGAAAATCACTCCGGGAACCTAAATCAGTGACTAATAGTCCACAAAATGGGCCAGAATCTAACAAAACTGCGAGTGTTGATGACCGACACGTAAGCGCACCTTGGGTTTCAACAACTATGGAAATTGCTTTGGGGCCCCAAATCGGTGAGTAATAGTCCATGAAACGGGTCAGAATCGGCCAAAACTGCGAGTGTTGATGACCGACACGTAAGCGCACCTTGGGGTTTAACAACTATGGAAATCGCTTTGGGGCCCCAAAACGGTGAGTAATAGTCCATGAAACGGGTCAGAATCGGCCAAAACTATGAGTGTTGGTGAACGACACGTAAACGCACCCCAGGGTTCGTTACTCGTGGAAATCACTCCGGGACCCCAAAACAGTGAGTAATAGTCCACGAAATGGGCCAGAATCGGTCAAAACTATGAGTGTCGATGACCGACAGGTAAACGCACCCCAGGGTCCGTTACTCGTGGAAATCACTGCGGGAACCTAAAACAGCAAGTAATAGTCCACGAAACGGGCAGAATCGGACAAAACTGCGAGTGTTGATGACCGACACGTAAGCGCACCTTGGGGTTTAACAACT
>NW_025232370.1:8675-9845 GCF_018294505.1 Triticum aestivum | reverse complement strand
TCGAGTTTCCGGAGGTTCGTAGAGCCCACTAGCGCCGTTTGTTAGCTAGAACGCAGCCCGTAGCGTAGGTTTCGGAGATGCCCATATTCCGGCGCCGCCCGCGGTCGTCGTTGAGCTTCACTCCGGCCACCCCCGCACCTAGGATCACAATAGATCGATGCGGGACGATCTACTCGTTCGAACGCAAGCAAAATCGCGCGAAACGGTGGCCCGTAGCGATTTTCCGAGCATCTCCGGCGAGCTCGCCGCCGCGGGAGGCCACCGGAGCAACTCCGGCGCCGGCCATCTGCGTGGCTAGGTGGGCCCCGCCCCTAGGTCGCTGACCAGTGGGTCCAGGGGGGCCCCGTTGACTGGGTTGACCCAGTCAACATGCTGACTGGGCAACCCCAGCCACTGACATGTGGGCCCCCCTCTGTTATATTAGTCTAATAATGTTTTATAAATAAAAATGATTAGTTAACCTAAAACACTCACTGACGCCAGGGGCCCACTCTCCTAATTGACCCTGTTAGTTTAGTTAATCCACTGTTAAGCCAGCAGAGGCTGACATGTGGGTCCCAGTGCCCCCATTGGTCAGCTTTGACCAGTCAACTTGACTGTTGACTGCTGACGTCATCTCCATGTCATGCTGACGTCACTACTGACGCAATAAACCTTTTCTGCTTTTAAAATAATTCAGAAATTGGTTTAAACTTTGAAAATCCGTAACTTTTAAACCGTAACTCCGATGAAAATGTTTTCTATATGAAAGTTGCTCAGAAAAATCCAACGAATCCGAATACGTGGTCCGTTCATCTGTCACATGCCCCTAACATGCTGAACATGGAACTTTCCCCCTCCGGTCATCTGTCTGACACAGGTCCGGAACCGGGAACACCTTCCCGGTTGTTTTCCCCCTTCATCTATAACGTCTAGGACCGCGTTAGAGCACGCTTAGCGCTGCGTATCGTCATGTCATGCTTAGTGTTACCTCTGTTTGCTATGTATTTACTGTTTCTTCCCCCTCTCCTCTCCGGTAGACCCCGAGGCCGCTGATGCCCCGGTGATCGACTACGTCGTCGACAACGACCCCTCCTTGCCAGATCAACCAGGCAAGCCCCCCCCCCCTTTGATCATCCCGATATCGTCCATTCCATTCTCTCATGCTTGCATTAGATTTTGCTACTGTTA
>NW_025232370.1:0-6917 GCF_018294505.1 Triticum aestivum | reverse complement strand
GAGGCCGGGCATGACCCTGGAAAGTGTGTCCGGCCGGAGTTAAGCGAGCGTGGTGGGTAAGTTGGTGCACCCCTGCAGGGAAGAAAACATCTATCGATAGCCTGTCCTACGGTAACGGACACTTGGAGTTGTATCCCGATCGATACAACTAGAACTGGATACTTGTGATGAGAACTGGATGGTGATGAGGATTTGATTGAGATGATAACTGGATAGTATGGCTCTGGGATTGCTTTCTCGCAGGGAGTCGAGAAAGGATCTCTGGCCGAGGTTGATAACACTACTACTACTTTACCTTATGCTACTCTACTCCCTCTTGTTTGCTGCAAGATGGTGGTTTCCAGAAGATGCTAGTCTTCGATAGGACTAGACCTTCTCTTTATTCTGGCATTTCTGCAGCCCAGTCCACATATACAGCCTTCCTTTGATAATGTTGCATATGTAGTGTAGATCCTTGCTTGCGAGTACTTTGAATGAGTACTCACGGTTGCTTTGCTCCCCCTTTTCCCCCTTCTTTCTTTTTTTCTGGTTGTTGCAACCAGATGGTGGAGTCCAGGAGCCAGATGCCACCTTTGACGACTGCTGCTACCCCGAGGGTGCCTACTACCACGTGACGGACGCCGATGACCAAGAGTAGTTAGGAGGCTCCCAGGCAGGAGGCCTTGCCTTTTCGATCGTTGTTGTTTTGTGCTAGCCTTCTTAAGGCAAAACTTGTTTAACTCGGGTCTGTGCTCAGATATTGTTGCTTCCGCTGACTCTTTTGTTTTCGAGCTTATGTATTCGAGCCCTCGAGGCCCCTGGCTTGTAATATAAAGCTTGCATTATTTTAATTTGTGTCTAGAGTTGTGTTGTGATATCTTCCCGTGAGTCCTTGATCTTGATCGTACACATTTGCGTGTATGATTAGTGTACGATTGAATCGAGGGCGTGACAAGTTGGTATCAGAGCCGACTGCCTGTAGGTAGCCCCCTTTCCAACTCCTTGGCCGAAGTTGAGTCTAGTCATTGAAAAACTTTTTCTAACATTGGCTGTGTGGCTTACGGGCCCACGTCGCCATTGGGTGGTATTAGGATCTTTTACTCCTCGTCTATACTCTGGGACTCTGAACTCTCTTCTACTCGGGTTAAATGAATTTACTAACATTAGGATCCCGTGACCACATTCACCCCGAAGTTGGATGAAGCCATAGTTATTCCTTAGGATAGCTTTTTGAGTAGTGCACACCCTGTCGTGTTGACTACGGAGTGGAATCCATCGTACCTCCTTCATTATGCATGTTTTCATCATGAATGATCCTTATCTTTGCAAATGCTCAATGCTGAACTACCCCTGTTACATGTTAGCAGGATGGTTAGACCCGCTGGTCGTGGCTGTGGTGCCAACGACCCACCACCGCCTGAATTCTTTACTGGAATGAGGCATCAGTTCGAGTTAACTCGCCAGTTCATGGAAGGAATGATGTCTCAGTTTCCTCGTCCGAACATGAATCAACATCCAACCCGAGTAACTCTGCAGGACTTCATGCGCCTCAACCCATCTATCTACCGCAGCTCAACTCAACCCCTTGATGCTGATGACTGGCTCCGCGACTTCACATATGAAATGGAGTCTGCTAGTGTTGCCCCTGCCAGCTATGTCACCTTCGCATCTTTCTTTCTGAAGGGTCCTGCTGCTCAATGGTGGGACAGCCACCGGCGTACCCTACCTGCTAGAACGGTCATTACTTGGCCGGATTTCCAAGCTGCCTTCCGTGCCCGTTTCATTCCTCAGGGAACCATGGACAGGAAGAAGCGAGAGTTCCGCAACCTCACCCAAGGCAACAAGACTGTAGATGCTTATCAGCGGGAATTCTTGGAATTGTCCCGTTACGCTGAAGAAGACATTGCTACTGATGCTCGTAGACAAGAGAAGTTTCGTGATGGACTTCACCCTGATATCAAGCTAGCATTGCTCGTTCATGACTTTGCCGACTTCGCCACCTTGGTGAACAAGGCTATTCAGGTTGAGACTGGTCTTCAGGAACACCAGGGATCCCTCAGGCGTAGCCGTGACGCTGGCCCATCTTCGGGCCCGTCAGCGCAGAAGCGTCGGATATGGATTCCCCACAGCATGTATCGTCCAACCGCACCTACACCAAGACAGTCCTATGCTGCACCTCGTCTGCCTCCTGCACCAGAGAGGCAGCCTCTTCGAGATGTACCATCCCAAGCTCCTGCTCCCGATCCCAATGATGGTCTGTGCTTCAGATGTGGCCGCCCCGGCCACCTTGCTAAAGAGTGCACTCAGAAAAAGAGCCAGCTGGCTCTATCTTCAACTGACCGTAACAATCAGCCCCATAACAACAATGCCAGACCTTATGGTCGTGGTCAGGCTAATCATATTGATCTGAATGAAGCTCAAGACCAGCCTGCCACTGTGATGGGTACTCTCCTTGTTAATTCAGTACCAGCTTCTGTTTTGTTTGATTCAGGAGCATCACATTCATTCATGTCAGAAAATTTTGCTTACGCACATGACATTCGATGCGAGCCCATGAACACTCCGATAGTGGTACGCACCCCTGCGGGCCGATGTCAAACTACCATGATTGGTCGCGACGTTCCTGTTGAAATTGAAGGGTTGGAATTCCTTGTTTCTCCCATTATTCTGGAGTCTTCCAATATTGACCTCATTCTGGGAATGGAATGGTTGAAAGCGCATACTACCTCTATCGTTTGCGCTACCAAGGTCGTTCACCTCCTACATCATTCAGATGAGATTGTAACCTACCATGCTCAGCTTGTTCAAAACGCTGAAGCACGACTTTATGCTTTGAATGCGTTGAACGCGACACCTCTTGAGGGAATTGAAAAGATTCCAGTCGTTCGCAACTTCCAAGACGTATTTCCAGAAGAACTTCCAGGAATACCCCCTGCCCGGGCTGTCGAGTTCGTCATCGACTTGAAACCAGGCACCGTTCCTATTGCAAAACGACCCTACAAGATGCCACCTCATGAACTCCTTGAGCTTAAGGAGGAAATCGACAAATCTCTTCACAAGGGTTTCATTCGTCCAAGTTCCTCTGCTTGGGGAGCACCTTCTCTCTTCGTCAAGAAGAAGGACGGTACGAACCGTTTGGTCCAAGACTATCGTCCTATCAACCAAGCTACAATTCAAAACAAATATCCCCTTCCTCGGATCAATGATCTGTATGATCAACTGGCTGGTTCATCAATATTCTCTAAACTCGACTTGAGGTTGGGTTACCACCAGATCCGTGTTCGTGAAGAGGATATTCCAAAGACCGCATTTGTGACTCGTTATGGTTCTTACGAGTACACCGTCATGTCATTCGGTTTAACCAATGCTCCAGCTACATTCTCTCGTCTGATGAACTATATATTCATGGATTACCTCGACAAGTTCGTCGTAGTCTATCTGGATGATATACTGGTATATTCGAAGAATAAGGAGGAACATGCTGAACATCTTCGTCTTGTTCTGGAGAAGCTTCGAGAGCATCAACTTTATGCCAAGTATTCCAAATGTGAATTCTGGTTACCCGAAGTCACCTACCTTGGTCATGTTATCTCCAAGGATGGCATTGCCGTCAACCCAGAGCGCGTTCAGGCTATTCTTGACTGGACCCCTCCGAAGACTGTCAAGCAAGTCAGAAGCTTTCTCGGACTGGCCAGCTATTGCCGCCGCTTTGTCGAGAACTTCTCCAAGATCGCCAAGCCACTGACTAATCTGCTTCACAAAGGCGTTAAGTTTGATTGGACAGACAAATGTCAGGAAAGTTTCCAGGCACTCAAGGATAAACTGACTTCTGCCCCAGTGCTTGCTCCCCCTGATTCTCGCAAGGACTTTGTCATCTATTGTGACGCTTCACGTCAAGGATTAGGCTGTGTTCTAATGCAAGAGCGCAGGGTGATTGCCTATGCCTCCCGTCAAGTGCGTCCTCACGAAGAAAACTACCCGGTTCATGACCTTGAGCTTGCAGCGGTTATCTTTGCATTGAAGCTATGGCGACAATACCTTCTCGGTAATCATTGTGAGATCTTCACTGATCATCAGAGTCTGAAGTACCTGTTTACTCAGCCAGATCTGAACCTCCGTCAGCAGCGATGGATGGAAGCTATTGCTGACTACAACTGCGGTATATCTTATACACCTGGCAAGGCTAATGTAATGGCCGATGCCCTAAGCCGAAAGTCTTATTGCAATAATCACCAGGTCTACAAAGCTCAACCCCGCCTTTATGAAGAGCTATGCAAGCTGAACCTTCAACTAGTTCCACAGGGTTCTCTGAATAACCTTGTTTTGGAACCAACTCTTCTGAAAGCAATCAAGTCTGCTCAAGCCAAAGATGCTCATGTTGATCTGATGAAAAGGGATCTTGCCTTAGAGAAATCCAGAGATTTCTCACTTGGTGAAGATGGAACCTTATACTTCAGAGATCGCATTGTCGTACCCCGGTTCGAGCTTATGACAGAGAAGGTGATGAAAGAAGCGCATGACACCCCTCTCTCCATTCATCCGGGAAGTACCAAGATGTATCTTGACATCCGTCAGAAGTACTGGTGGTCTAAGATGAAGCAAGACATTGCTCGTTATATTGAAGAATGTGACGTTTGCCGTCGCGTCAAAGCAGAACATCAAAAACCGGCTGGACTTCTACAACCGCTTCCGATTCCTGAATGGAAGTGGGATAAGATCCAAATGGACTTCGTCACTGGCCTTCCCAAGTCTCAGAAAGGTAACGATGCTATCTTTGTCGTCATCGACCAATTCTCGAAGGTTGCTCACTTTCTGCCAGTCAAGGAGACTATCACTGCTAGTCAATTGGCAACCTTGTATATCTCCCGAATTGTGTCACTCCACGGCATTCCGAAGGAGATCAGTTCAGACCGCGGCAGTATTTTCACTTCTAAGTTCTGGGATAGTTTCCAAGAGGCAATGGGAACTCATATTACCTGGAGCACTGCTTATCATCCCCAATCCCAAGGCCAAGTCGAGCGAGTCAATCAAATTCTTGAAGACATGCTTCGAGCTTGTGTTATTTCTTTCGGCAAGAAGTGGGAAGAATCTCTCCCTTATGCGGAGTTCTCTTATAACAACAGCTATCAAGCCAGCTTGAAGATGGCACCCTTTGAAGTGCTTTATGGACGTAAGTGCCGAACCCCTTTGAATTGGTCAGAAACTGGGGAACGAGCACTCATTGGTCCGGACATTATTCAACAAGCTGAAGAGCAGGTTCGCATTGTCCGGGATAATCTCAAGGCGGCCCAATCCCGCCAGAAGAGCAACTATGACCGGAAACACTGGGGTTCAACTTATCAACCTGGTGAACAAGCTTATCTGCGTGTCACTCCTTTGAGAGGCACTCATCGGTTCGGAGTCAAGGGAAAGTTAGCTCCTCGCTACATTGGTCCCTTCCGTATTCTCGCCCGTCGTGGACTGGTGGCTTATCAACTGGAGTTGCCACCTCAGTTCTCTCACGTTCATGACGTCTTCCATGTGTCGCAACTTCGTCGATGCTTCAAGGATCCGGAACGTGAAGTGGATTCGGAATTGATTGAAATTCAAGATGATCTCACATACAAGGAGCATCCGATCTGCATTCTTGAAGAAGCTGAACGTCGAACCCGCCAGAAGGTTACTAAGTTCCTCAAGGTGCAATGGTCGAATCATACTAAAGAGGAAGCCACTTGGGAACGCGAAGATAACCTCCGGGCTGAATACCCCGATCTTTTCCCTTCTACCTCTTAATTCTCGGGACGAGAATTTCTTTTAGAGGAGGAGAGTTGTAACACCCCGGTGTAATGATGCTACAGTAACCCCTGGGGTTAAGTTAATCTTTTTGCTAAACATGTGCCTGATCATTATTGTCTCATGTTCTTTCACATTCCAGTTGAATTCAAATTCAAATTTTGTCTGAAATTCAAAATGCTCAGACATGAAAACAAAAATGTTCATCATGTGCAGAATAATCCACAACTAATTTTGGTGGTGAACCAACAATTTTGCAAAAAGGTTTGAGTGGCCTAAGCTACTTCAAACAGTGGCCTAAGAAATAAATTAAATGCCTTTTTAATTTATGGAAATGGCAAACTATTTCTAAAGCCTCACAATCTATTTGGGCAGTGCCTAATAATTCTTTGAGATTATTTTGGCCAATGGCATATTTTTTTGCAAAGTCTTTATTGGCTAAAAAAAAAAGGCTAAAGCTGTTTAAAAAAAAGGGGGGAAAGAAGAGGGGGAGGGAGAGCCCCTGGCCTCCCCTTGGGCTTCGGCCCATCCCAGCAGGCCGACCCACCTCACCAGCCTGGCCGGCCCAGCTCCCCGAAGCGCGCCCCCCTTCCTGTTCCCCTGGTGCGCGCCGCTACAGGGGCGCGACGCCGCCCGACCACCTCGCCGGCAACGCCGCGGGTGGGTAAGGCCTCCACGCCCCGACGCCTCGGCCCCCTCGCCTCCCACTTGCCCTGCCTTCCCCCACCTACCTCCACCCACTCCCCTCTCCATCTCGGCCGCTCTCTCCCCCCTCGCCCGAGCGAGACCGCCGCCGAAGCCTTGCCGTAGGCGTGGCCCCGACCACCATTCGTCGAGCCACCGGGTCCCCGTGCTCCTTCTACGTCGTCCTCGTCGACCCCGCGCTTCAGGACGAGCTGGAGTGCCCTGCAGCGGCCGGGTCAAGCTTTTCCCCAACCTCGGTCGCCGTCGTCCGCCGCGATCGATTCCGCCTCCCCTCTGCGCTCCCGTTCACTCAAGGGCCTCCATGTGCCGCGCCGTAAGCCTCCGCACCCTCCTCCTTCCTCCGGTTCCCCCTCATGCACCGTAGATGGCTCGCGGCGCCGACGTCGCCATTGCCGCATGCGGCCTCGTCCGCGAGCTCGTTGCGCTCACCCTGTCCATCTCCGAGCCAAGCCGTGGCCTCC
>NW_025232369.1:0-9847 GCF_018294505.1 Triticum aestivum | reverse complement strand
TTGTCTATGAACTGTATAGGCAACCAAGTAGTCCTTTACCGCGGACGCGGCTATTCGAATAGATCATGATAACCCTGCAGGGGTGTACTTCTTCATACACGCTCTCACCTCTTACCGTCGCTTACACGACATGTACTCGGCAACCTTCAAGCGGAAGCCCAACGTGGGTGTCGGCCACGACCTACCTAATCACCTAAGCCTCCAGTCCAGGTTTATCGCCTATTCAGGTTCCATCCGCAGGGAGTCCGGCCGAGGTTTCCCATACGGCCCCGAACGATGTGAACAGGGTTCCCGAGATACCTAACGGGTATTCGGTACACCGTGCCACGTACCTACCGCATCACAGCCCACCCCTACGGTCAGCGCTGTCCACGGCCTCCAGTAGGCTACAAACACCAGAAACTACTTGCAACTCCTGGACGGAGAACTAGGGTGAATAAGAAGTCGAGAGGGTCCATTGGTTTCGGGCCCAATGCATGGTAGTAGCTGATTCTTAAATAACACATACAGATCTCAGTGCTTAAGGCCGGCTTCAATGAAACAACCCACCATGTACTCCTACATGGCCTCTCATCGATACCTTTACCAAATCGTGTTCACCACACCACTCTCATTACCGACATAATCATTTCACTCTAGCCCATCACCCAGATGAACCAGACCTGACACGACTCTAAGCATAGCAGGCTTAGCAAGGTAGGAACAACACATACATATGGCTCAATCAACTCCTACACATGCTAGTGGGTTTCATCTAGTTACTGTGGCAATGACAGGTCATGCAGAGGAAATGGGTTCAACTACCGTAACACACAGCAGTTTGAATCGCGTTGTCTTAATGCAGTAAAAGAGAGCAGGAGCGAGAACATGGGATTGTATCGATATGATCAGATGGTTGGTTGCTTGCCTGATGGTTCGTTGCACGGATACGGTTCTTCGTTAGGGTAATCACGGTACTCCTCGGGGACAGATCCTGTCGCAAAGGACATCGATACACAAACATCACCAAACAATATGCAACAATATGATGCATGCATGAAACATGGCAATATGAGTGTGTTGGGCTAATGCAACTAAAACCAGAAGGGTTTGAACAAATTTGAATCAAGGATTCAAATTTCAAATTCAAATATGGCCTTTTAAAGTGCCTTTTCTTGTTCTGATTAAAACATCAACTTAACTTGTTTGATCATGCATGGACATGGTACAGATGGATAGATTGGATTTTTCTGATCATTTTTCATATATAATTTGTCCAATTTGGAGTTACAGAATAAAAGTTATGAATTTTTGAAGTTTAATTAATATTCTGGAATTTCCTGATTTAATTTAAATCCAGAAATTCAATTACTGCGTCAGCCTGACGTCAGTGTGACGTCAGCAGGTCAACTGCGGCTGGCTGAAGTCAAACCTGACGTGTGGGGGCCACACGTCAGTGACAGGGGGGGTTAAACAGATTTAAATTAATTCTAATTACTAATTAGTGGCGCTGGGGCCCACTGTCAGTGTCAGGGGGGTTGACTAACAGTAGTTAGCGCTAACCTAACCATCTGGCCGACAGGGCCCACGCGTCAGTGACCCTGGGGGGGTCAAACCCCAGGTCGGTCAAGTCAAACCCCACCGGCGACATGACGCCGGCGAGATCCGAGACGGCGGCAAGAGTGCTTTTTGCCATTCCGGCGACCAAATGGACGGCGGAAGGCATCTACGTGTTGCTGAGGTTGAGCCGCGTCTATTGGTGGTGGTGGTTGGGCTCGGGGTGGCCGGAGTTGACGGCGGCGAGCTCGGCTGCGGCGGCCGGAGTTCGGGTGCGGTCGGGATCAGTGTTGCAGGGGGTTTGTTGAGGCGTTGGTGCGTTCTACGTGCTCCTGGTGATGTGTGGAGCACGATGGTGTGCTCGGTTGGGCGCTACGGCGACCGTGGCCACGACGGCGACATCGCCGGCGGCGTGGAGCTCTCGGTCGAGGTGGAGCTAGGGCCTAGAGGTCGGGAGAGACCAGGGAAGAAGGGGGAAACGCTCCGGGGGCTCACCGCGGTTGCAGTGGGCGTCGAAGCAGGCTCGGGGACGCGCCGGAGACGACGAATTTGACGGCGACGGTGGTCGGAGTCCGAAGAGGGGAACAGCAACGTGGCGGCGATGCAGGGCTTCCGGGGAGCTGTGGAGCGGTGGGGAGGAAGAGGGAGTTGTGGCGGAGCTTCTGAGCTAGTCGGGGGAGAGAGGGGTGGTCGGAGACGACTGCTACGGCGAACGGTGGCGACGGTGGTGTTCGGCCGTGTGAGAGAGAGAGCGAGGGAGAGGAAGGAGAGAGCCGGGGAGAGTGAGAGAGAGCAGGGGGGATCGGGACGGGCTGCGGGCGTCGTCCATGCGGCCAGGAGGGCGTCGGCAAGCAGGAGGTGGCCGCGCGGCCGTGCGCGCGCGAGCACGCAGCAGCTTCGGGGCGAGGGGAGGAAGACGACGGGGAGCTACAGTGCTGGGCTGGGTCGGTTGCTGGCTGGGCCGGCCAGCTGGCTGGGCCGCACAGGTAAGTCTTCCCCTTTCTTTTCTGTTTTCTGTTTTTATTTAATATATCTGCAACTTTGTTGAAATAAATAAAATACCTAGGCAACTTTAAAAATCACCAAACTATTCCTGGTCCATAGTTGGATTATTTCCAACATGAAACATTTTAGTTTGGAGATATTTGAGCATTTAAATATTTTATATTATTTTAAATGCCCAAAATCAAATATTTATGATTTAATTCAAAAACCCTAGGATGGCCTAGGAAAATGTGCACCACTTTTGGCAGAGGTTTTGAACCAAGACAAAAATGATGGGCATTTTAGAAGGGCATTTCAGGTTCATTGAAAATTATTTTAGTAAACCCTAGTTAGTTTCAGAGGGGACTGGGGGTTCTGTCATCCCCATTTCAAGTTTCTGATGAATGAGTAAACATGATGCAACACTCTAATGCATGACTAGCTAGGGTGTGACAACTCACCCCCACTCAAAAGAATCTCGTCCCGAGATTTGGGTTCCTCCGAGAAGAAGGCGGGATACTCGAGTCGAAGACGATCCTCCCTTTCCCAAGTTGCTTCATCTTCAGAATGGTGCGACCATTGAACTTTGAGAAACTTGATGTTATGACGTCGGGTGGTATGCTCGGCCTGATCGAGGATACGAATGGGGTACTCTCGATATGTAAGATCATCTTGGAGATCAAGCGTTTCGTGGTCCACTTCACGGATAGGATCCGAGAAGCAACGCCTGAGTTGAGAAACGTGGAAGACATCGTGAACTCTGGAGAGATGCGGAGGTAGTTCCAACTGGTAGGCAACTTCTCCTCGTTTGGCAAGAATGCGAAAAGGTCCAATGTAACGAGGAGCCAATTTGCCTTTGATACCGAAACGATGGGTTCCCTTCAGAGGGGTGACCCGAAGGTAAGCCTTCTCGTCAACCTCGAAAGTCATAGCCTTATGTTTTCGGTCATATTGACTCTTTTGACGGGATTGGGCTGCTTTCAACTTTTCACGAACGATACGAACTTGATCTTCCGCTTCCTGAATCATGTCCGGGCCAAAGAATTGTCTTTCCCCGGTCTCTGACCAGTTAAGGGGTGTTCGACATCGTCGTCCATAGAGAACTTCAAAAGGGGCTTTACCCAAGCTAGATTGATAGCTGTTGTTGTAAGCGAATTCGGCAAATGGAAGGCACTTCTCCCAGTCCATTCCGAAAGAGATAACGGAGGCTCGAAGCATGTCTTCTAGAATTTGGTTGACGCGTTCCACTTGACCACTTGACTGAGGGTGGAAAGTGGTGCTAAAGAAGAGACGGGTTCCCATAGCATTTTGGAAGCTTTCCCAAAATCGAGAGGTGAAAAGACTTCCTCGATCCGAATTGATTTCCAAAGGGACACCATGGAGGGACACTATCCGGGAGATGTATAAGTCTGGCAGTTGACTAGCGGTTATACTCTCACGAACAGGTAAGAAATGAGCTACTTTGGAAAGACGATCGACCACGACGAAAATAGCATTATTCCCTCTTTTGGTTCTGAGATTCATGAGCTTCCTTAAGGATTAATCGCCTTAGGTTGCGCACCTTGGGAACCACTAGTCGATCCCCGAAGTATACGACTCCTTGATCATTAACGGAGAAACAATTCGCAATTCCTTTCTGAATGTTTCTCTTGATGCGGGAGATTCCCGGATCTACCTTCTGTGCTTTGATAATTTGATCCGTAAGGGTAGGTTTTGCCACCAAGGTGGAGAGAAAACCTTGAGGTACAATGTGAAGGTTAAGCTTCCGAAATTCCTCATGGAGAAGCGGTTGACTTTGTTGTAACATCAAGTTGTTACAATAAGATTTACGACTTAGCGCATCAGCCATGACGTTGGCTTTCCCTGGGGTATAGGTTATTCCTAGGTCGAAGTCTGTGATCAACTCAACCCAACGTCTCTGCCTGAGATTCAAATCCGGTTGGGTGAAGATGTACTTCAGACTTTGGTGATCAGTGAATATTTCGCAACGATTACCGAGGAGGTAATGTCGCCAGGTCTTAAGTGCATAGACTACGGCTGCAAGCTCTAGATGATGAGTAGGATAATTCTCCTCATGTGGGTGCAATTGCCGTGAAGCGTAAGCAATTACGTGTCGATCTTGCATGAGAATGCAACCTAGTCCTTGTCGCGAGGCGTCGCAGTAGATAACAAAGTCTTTGGAGAAGTCTGGCGGTACCAGTACAGGAGCAGAGGTCAGGCGTCTTTTCAGTTCCTGAAAGCTGTGCTCACATTGTGGAGTCCATTCGAACTTCTTATCTTTCTTGAGGAGTTCGGTTAGAGGTTTAGCAACTTTGGAGAAGTTCTCGACAAAGCGACGGCAATAGCTCGCTAAGCCTAGAAAACTCCGAACTTGCTTGACCGATTCGGGTGGAGTCCAATCAAGGACGGCTTGAACTCGCTCAGGGTTAACAGCAATACCTTTACCAGATATTACATGACCCAGATAGGTCACTTCTGACAACCAGAATTCACATTTTGAAAATTTGGCATAAAGGCGATGCTCTCGAAGTTTTTCAACACTAGCCTTAGATGTTCGGCATGTTCTTCCTTGTTCTTGGAGTAGATGAGTATATCATCGAGATAAACTACGACGAATTTATCCAAATACTCCATGAAGATTGAGTTCATTAACCGAGAAAAGGTGGCTGGAGCGTTGGTTAAACCGAAGGACATGACGGTGTACTCGTATTGGCCATAACGAGTAACAAAGGCCGTTTTAGGAATGTCCCCGTTTCTGATTTTGATTTGATGGTAGCCCAACCTCAAATCCATCTTGGAGAAGACTGAGGATCCAGCGAGCTGATCATACAGGTCGTTGATCCTGGGAAGCGGGTATTTGTTCTTGATTGTGACCAAATTGACAGGTCGGTAATCTACAACCATTCGGTCCGTACCATCCTTCTTCTTGACGAATAGGACGGGGCAAGCCCACGGAGATGAACTAGGGCGGATGAAACCCTTTTTCAAGGATTCATCGAGTTGCTTCTTAAGCTCGGCTAGTTCTAGGGGTGCCATCTTATAAGGTCTTCTAGCAATCGGAACGGTTCCTGGAATGAGGTCTATTACGAACTCAACATCCCTGTCAGGTGGAACACCTGGCAATTCCTCTGGAAAGACATCCGGGAAGTCACAGACTACCGGCACGTCCTCAAGGTCTGGCAAGGGGCTGGCGTTAAGAGAATATAATTGTCGCTTGGCTATTCGGGTCAAGACATTGACTATCTTTCCCGAAGGATGGGTGAGTTGAACAGTCCTAGAGAAGCAATCAATTTTGGCTTGATGAGCTGACATCCAGTCCATACCCAAAATGATATTAATATCTGAAGATTTAAGGGCTATCAAAGATGCGAGAAAAACAAGTCTATTGACTTGGATTTCATTTCCATGGCTTACTCTAGAAGTTTGCCATTTGGATCCCGGAGTTTGAATTACCATAGAGGATGGCAAGTCACAGAATGCAACGTTATGCAAACGAGCATAATTTTCAGATATAAAAGAATGAGAGGCTCCTGTATCGAAAAGAACAGATGCTGGGTGGCAATTAACAAGAAGCGTACCGAGAACGACGTTGGGGTCCTCTTGAGCTTCTTCGGCAGAGATACAGTTGACATGGCCACGTGAAGCGGTGACCGGTTTAGCGTGGAATACTTTCCCTGTCGGCTTGCCACGGCCAACAGCTTTAGCATATTGATTTGGGGTTGGTCTGGGGGCATTCACGCATATAGTGACCAGATTCCCCACACTTGAAACAAGTCACGGAACTGGTACGTGGAGGAGCATTGTTAGATGGACCCCCATAGGGCTTGGCCGGTGCAGACTGTTGAACAGGGCGAGGCGCCTGGAAAGATGGCCTCGGTGTGAACCTGGGTGGCAGGGCGGTGTTGGGTACCCACACGCGGCGCTTCTGAGGACCAGCACCGGATGAGGAACCCATGTCACGTTTATGCTTGCGTGTTGCGTCATAGTCAGTCTGACCAGTTTCAGCACTGATGGCTTTGTTGACAAGTTTCGAAAAAGATGTGCACTCATGCAGACGGAGGTCGCGGCGAAGCTCAGGACTAAGGCCCTTACGGAACCTTGCTTGCTTCTTGGCGTCAGTAGACACTTCCTCAGTTGCATATCGGGCGAGATTACCAAACTCTCTGCTATAGGCATCCACAGAAAGTCGGCCTTGGGTGAAACTGCAAAATTCTTCACGTTTACGGTCCATGAGACCCTCCGGAATGTGATGTTCACGGAAAGCCTCGCTGAACTCAGCCCAAGTAGTGACATGGCCCGCTGGGCGCATAGCTCCATAATTCTCCCACCATAGACTAGCGGGGCCTTCAAGATGATATGCGGCAAAGGTGACCTTGTCAGCCTCCGCTACCAGCGCGGAACGCAGCTTGTGAGAGATACTGCGAAGCCAGTCATCAGCGTCGAGAGGCTCGACGGAGTGGTGGAACGTGGGTGGATGTAATTTGATAAAATCACTGAGTGACACCACGTTAGCCCTCTGATGGTGTGCTGTATTCTGTTCAATACGCTCCAACAAACGGTTTGTCTCCCGCTTGTTTCTCTCAGCTTCCATCATCACCTCGGCTAGTGAAGGAGGATGAGGCAGATTTTCATTCCTGGCTTCACTGCCTTCGGCCTGCTCTTGGGAAGCAGGGTTGGCGCGCGTGTTGACCATCCTAGGTAAACAAGACAATGATTTAGTCAGAATGATAAAATTCCGACATAGGATACATAAGGTAAGGAATAACTCGGAATGCAAGATGATCATCCGTATGACATGGTAGATACAGAAACTGCTTCTTTATTCCATCGTCATACACACCATACAAGGTTTAGTACAAGACCAAACAAAGTACTATTACGGTGAGAAAAGGATTACATCTCATCGGAGGCATTCCAAGCTCCTATACATTATTTTTCTACACCTCCGGAAAGAGTACAACTAGGTCATATCCCACGAGTCACGCGGAATGATAGACGACACAGCTAGTGCGAACTAGGGATACTATCACTAACTCAGACCGATCCGTAGTAGTCCTCGTAGAAGTCACCTCCATAGCCTGGAAGCTCAACATGTTCATCCGGAAACAGACGATCTCGCGGAGCTTGTGGACCATAGGGGCTAGGATGAGGCCTTGGACCAACAAACGGTGGCCTGCGGGGACCGCGAGGTGGGGTGATGCCTCCTACATCACGCCAAACCATCACGTCTGGCAGAGCAGATCTCACAGGATAGAGATCGCGCATATCTGAGAATCCAGCTTGCACTGCCGGTGCGAACCGAGTCAAAGTGGCCCAGTGGTCAGCACGGGTATTGAAGAGCTCTAACCTTAAGGCCCGATTTTCACGGTCCTTATCCTCGAGCATCTCAGCAGTGGTGCGAGTCCGTGAATCCTCCTGAGTGGAGTCAGCATAGATAGCCTGGAGATACCCTTGTGCTCCCGGAAGTGATCCTGGCATATACCGGAAATCAGAGTCCCGAAATAAACCAGATCTGACTCGCATAATGGTCATCATAGAGTAGGCGGCATCCTGCACAGCCATCTCAATAGTAACCCCGAGTCCATAGGAGCAGTGAAGAGGCTCAGTGGATCCAGGATAAGATGGAAATATCCTGACAGTGCAGAGATACTGGCTTTGATTGAAGTCCCGGAATTGCTCTTCGACCGTGTACTCGGGATACCAGCGATATCCAGCCTCAATCATTACCCTGACCAACTTAGCAGTATGGCCGGGTACATCTAGGCATCGAGTCAGGCGAACCACTTGATTGAGGTCGCGAGTGGCCATCTGAAAGCACAGTTATAATGCAAAGGCATTAGAATTTCTAGCAAAATTTCGGCAGCATAACAGCTGTAAATGCTCAAAAAGGATATTGAGACATTTGACAAAGGATTTCGTACACACTCAACATCATCACATCAAAGTTCTGGAACCATTCTAACAACATAATGTGGTAGTAGAACTGAACTAGGCTTGTAACCATCAAACTTATAAGGTACTACTGATTAGTAACACGTGATCCTGATAGAGAGAACAGATCCTAATTCCTTAACCCCCGATGGAAGAATGGACTGACTCAGATCAGAAAGTCATAAGGTATAAGGAGTAAAAAGAGCCTTACGTTCCAACCCACAAACAATTCCCCTACATATAACTAAAGAATTTCTAGACTCAACATCGACCAGTTTGGCTTGGAGAACCTACAAGCAGTCCGGCTCTGATGCCAACGCTGTCAGGACCCCGACTCGATGTCACATCGATCTAGCCGGTAACACTTCATATCACTTTGTGGCCTCACGCACGGTATTCCCACGGGTGTCGCCTTACCTTTGCCCGGGACCGTTTGCGCCTTTTGGCTCACGTATATGATAGTGTCGCTAGCATCCATATGATAAAGAGCCCAGGCTAACATGACTAGTTGTAAACCCAAAGTGGCACAGACTTACAGGGACAGGCATCCATGACCCAGCTTCGAACGTGTCGGTCATCAGCAAGTGGGTCCGGGCTGTAGCACTGGGCTAGCAGGACTCCGGTAAACCGGGCTGTAGCGGGCTAACAGGACTCCGGTACTCAAAGCGTGACATTTCCCCGAAGGGACAGAGACAGGAACGAAGAAGGACACATGCCGGCCAGCCTAAGTGTTCCAGAGCAGTAGCAAGCTACCATGGCTCAGCGGTAACACTAGGAGACATTTCCCGGTAAGAGAGGCTACTAAAGATAAACAACTAGATAGTCAGATCCCACACATACCAAGCATTTCAATCATACACACAATATGCTCGATATGTGCAAATACAACGAAGCATCACAGCATGACTCTATGACACAAATACTTTATTTAAGGCTCAGGGAGCCATACATATCATACACAAAGGTACGGATCTCACGACCCAACATACAAGTCATACAGTCATACAAGCCAACAGCGGAAGTACTTTGTCTGGGTACAGACAACTAGTAAAATAAAAGAGGCTTGGAAGCCTAACTATACTACGTGGTCCATCACAAGCTCAGGGTCACCACCTGGGTCTTTAGCCTACTCGTTGATGTCAACGTCTACATAGAACCCATCAGAAGGGGTTGCAGCGTCTTCTGTAAAAATGTAGATTATAGCAACATGAGTACAAAGGTACTCAGCAAGACTTACATCAGATCCTACATACATGCATAGTATCAAGAAGGGTCGGTGGAGTTATTGCAGCAAGCCAGCTTTGACTCTTGGCTAGACTATCCTACGATACTCCAACTTGAAATAGTTTTGCGCACACGAGTCCACTACTCACCACTTCAATACACTACCGAGGAT
>NW_025232368.1:9202-9848 GCF_018294505.1 Triticum aestivum | reverse complement strand
CGCCACCGCCTGCATCACCACATTCTCGCCCCGCCGTGGCCTTGCCGGCGCCGGCTGGCGCCGCGCCGGCGTCCTCCCCTTGGCATGGCACCAACTGGCCGCGCCCAGTCCGGGCGCCCGCACCCGCGCGCCCGCTAGCGCCCGCTCCAGTGGCCTCCTGGGCCACTGGCATGTGGGGCCCGCCCATGTGGAATGTTAAAAAGAATAATAATAATAATTAGTTAATTAAATAAATAAATAATTAACTTAATTAATGATGTTTATTTAACCTAATCATTTAGTTAAATAAATTAACCATGTTTAATTAACCTGAGACTATGCCGAACGGTACCCACCTGCAGGGTTGACCTAGTCAACCTTTGGTACTGCGGACATCATGCTGATGTCATGCTGACATCATAATTGCAATTTCTGAATTAATTTAATTATGCTAATTTCTAGAAAATGATTTAAAATCTTTAAAAATTAATATAAAATAATCCGTAGCTCGGATGGAAAAACTTTGTACATGAAAGTTGCTCAGAGCGACGAGACGAATCCGGATACGCAGTCCGTTCGTCCGCCTCACACCCCTAACCTATCGAACTCGCAACTTTCCCCCTCCGGCTCCTCTGCCCGAAAACACAAAACACCGGGGATATTTTCC
>NW_025232368.1:8105-8871 GCF_018294505.1 Triticum aestivum | reverse complement strand
AGATCGGGATCGAGGGGAACGAACCCCACGTCGCCTCGACCCCTAGGCAAACCGCGCCGGCCGTCACCGCGGCCACCTCGTCGCCGGAGCTTCCCCCGCCGGACTGCCTCCTCCTCCTCAACGGCCTGCCTCCTCTTCGTCACCGTCGTCCCCGACGTCCTCCTCGACCCCTCGCTGCCCGAACCCCTACCGCCCCAGTTAGTCTTCGCCTCGCTCCTCCCCTCTCCTCTATCCCGCGCTCGCCGTGCCTCAGCGGGCTGTGCCCACGCCGTCGTCGCGCTCGACCGCGCACCCCCCACGCGTCTTGGCCGCCCAGTGTGCGCCCGCACTCGTCCGCCATACCGCTCCGCTTCTGTCCCTTGCCCTGGCCGGCGCCCTCCTCCGCCCCAGCCGACGCCAGGGACCAGTCGGGCTGTGTGAGCTCCATCGCCACGATGGCCTCGTCCCACTGCGCCGCTCGAAGACCCCCGCGTCCTGCCTAGCTCGCCGCGGCCACCGGCCTCCCTCGCTGCTCCCCCTCCCCTGAACCCACGACCTCGCCCCGGCCTCACCTCATCCGCCCTAACACACCGTCCTGGCGCCCCGCCACCGCCTGCATCACCACATTCTCGCCCCGCCGTGGCCTTGCCGGCGCCGGCTGGCGCCGCGCCGGCGTCCTCCCCTTGGCATGGCACCAACTGGCCGCGCCCAGTCCGGGCGCCCGCACCCGCGCGCCCGCTAGCGCCCGCTCCAGTGGCCTCCTGGGCCACTGGCATGTGGGGCCCGC
>NW_025232368.1:0-7307 GCF_018294505.1 Triticum aestivum | reverse complement strand
CCCCCCCCCTCTTCTCTTCGGTAGACTACGAGACCGACGCCGCTGCTGCTGCCCCGTACGACTACGAGGTTGACGACCACTCTCTCTTGCCAGAGCAACCAGGCAAGCCCCCCCCCCTTGATCACCAGATATCGCCTACTCTTCTCTATACTGCTTGCATTAGAGCAGTGTAGCATGTTACTGCTTTCCGTTAATCCTATTCTAATGCATAGCCTGACATTGTTGCTACATCTGTTGATACCTTACCTACAATCCTAAATACTTAGTATAGGATGCTAGTTTATCATTATTGGCCCTACATTCTTGTCGGTCTGCCTTGCTATACTATTGGGTCGTGATCACTCGGGTGGTGATCACGGGTATATACTATTCACACATACATACTATACAGATGGTGACTAAAGTCGGGTCAGCTCGAAGAGTACCCGCGAGTGATTCACGGATTGGGGGCTGAAAGGACCTTTGTCCCGACGGCCCTCTGTGTGGATCTTTGTGGCGGAGCGACATGGCAGGTTGAGACCGCCTAGGAGAGAGGTGGGCCTGGCCCTGTTCGGCGTTCGCGGATATTTAACACGCTTAACGAGATCTTGGTATTTGATCTGAGTTGGCTACGAGCCTATACGCACTAACCATCTACGCGGGAGTAGTTATGGGTATCCCGACGTCGTGGTATCAGCCGAAGCACTTCAGACGTCAGCGACGGAGCGGCGCGCGCCGGATTGGACTGGAACGCCTGCTAGGCTAGGTCTGCTTCCGGCCGCCCACGCAACGTGCAGGTGTGCTCAGGGCGATGGGCCTAGACCCCTGCGCGCTTAGATTTAGACCGGCGTGCTGGCCTCTCTGTTGTGCCTAGGTGGGGCTGCGACGTGTTGATCTTCTGCGGCCGGGCATGACCCAGAAAAGTGTGTCCGGCCAAATGGGATCAAGCGTGTTGGGTAAGTTGGTGCACCCCTGCAGGGAAGTTAATCTATTCGAATAGCTGTGATCTTCGGTAACAGGACGACTTGGAGTTGTACCTTGACCTTATGACAACTAGAACCGGATACTTAATAAAACACACCCTTCCAAGTTCCACAGATAACCCGGTGATCGCTTTTCTACAGGGCGACGAGGAGAGGATCGCCGGGTAGGATTATGCTACTGCGATGCTGCTGGAGATGCTACTGGAGTTGTTACTTGGAGTTGCTATTTGGAGATTCTACAGTGGAGATGCTACTTGGAGGACTTCAATATACTCTCTTCTACATGCTGCAAGACGGAGGCTGCCAGAAGCGTAGTCTTCGATAGGACTAGCTATCCCCCCTCTTATTCTGGCATTCTGCAGTTCAGTCCATCGATATGGCCTTCTTACACATATAACCATGCATATGTAGTGTAGTTCCTTGCTTGCGAGTACTTTGGATGAGTACTCACGGTTGCTTTTCTCCCTCTTTTTCCCCTTTCCCTTCTACCTGGTTGTCGCAACCAGATGCTGGAGCCCTGGAGCCAGACGCCACCGTCGACGACGACCCCTACTACACTGGAGGTGCCTACTACTACGTGCAGCCCGCTGACGACGTCCAGGAGTAGTTAGGAGGATCCCAGGCAGGAGGCCTGCGCCTCTTTCGATCTGTATCCCAGTTTGTGCTAGCTTTCTTAAGGCAAGCTTGTTTAACTTATGTCTGTACTCAGATATTGTTGCTTCCGCTGACTCGTCTATGATCGAGCACTTGTATTCTAGCCCTCGAGGCCCCTGGCTTGTATTATGATGCTTGTATGACTTATTTATGTTTTAGAGTTGTGTTGTGATATCTTCCCGTGAGTCCCTGATCTTGATCGTACACGTTTGCGTGCATGAATAATGTACGATTGAATCGGGGGCGTCACAAGTTGGTATCAGAGCCGACTGCCTGTAGGAATCCCCCTTTCCAACTCCTTGGCCGAAGTTGAGTCTGGTCATTGCAAAACTTTTACTAACTTGGTTGTGTGCCTTACGGGCCCACGTCGCCATTGGGTGGTAGTAGGATCTTTTATTCCTCGACCTATGCTCTGGGACTCTGACATCTCTTCTATTCGGGTTAAACGATTTTTACTAAAATCTGACTTTAGGTTCTCAAAAATACTTTCTCCCGGAGAGCCCCTTCAGTCCAGGTGATCGCCGGCTGCACCAGAAGATTTCGAAGTTACTCGCCGAAACTCTTTTGAGACTTTGTGCCTACTGTCTTGCAATTCCTTGTCACCTGAATACCCCTATGGATAATTCTCGCACTTGTCGAGTATCCGCTTATCCCCAGTTGTTCATGTGTTTCACAAAAGTCTTCAAAATAATATTCGATCTTCCGAAAATCCTCTGGAGCCTTTGGCTCTTGAAATTCTTGCTTGCTTGCATTATGGTTAATCCCATAAGTCTCGTAGTCTTAATACATTCCTTGTCATTATCATTTTGAGTCTGTTGACTCAATATTCTGCGAATACACGCAATCATCATTGATCCTTATAAATTACCTTTCCGGCTGAGCTTCCATTCTTTTAACTGGAATTGGTTCTCGACCAATCCAATTGTCGTTGATTGTACCCTAAGGCTATTCAACTTATCCATCCTTAATCAGAGCATTGCTTCTGATCCCTTGATTTGGAAATCATAATTCCTTTGCATTTGACAATTGAGTTAGTTAGTTGTTTCTATAATCTGATCCCCTTGCATTCTTCTTCCTCTAGTTGAGTACCGATACTCGTATCAGATCCTTTGTGGACCATCAAGTCCTTTGTTGGATTGTTATCCGACAGTGTCCTTCACATTTGATCACCTTGTGAGTTCTTCCCCTCATACATAATGCCTTTGTTAAGTTGTATCCTCTGCTTGGCCAACCATGCTCTGCTTTCGGGCTTGTGTTATTTACTCTTGAAACTTGTGGTATATGTTTCTAAGAAGCCCCTATGGGTTGAACATATGCCTTCTCTAAACCGTGTGAACCCGAAAGTTTTCACGAATCATACTCTTCTGGTGCTTCACCAGATAAAATTTCAACACTGCAACTTCATTGAACGTGAGAAGTGAATGAAAGGTTATGCATTGGAGAAGTGGGAGTCGACCTTGAACTTGTGTTCATGCCCATGGACACGATGTAGATCTTATCATTAAAGCTTCTCTTAAATAAATTATTCCTTTGGTATAAGTTCATCTTATATCTAGGATCTGACCTTTTGCAACCGTGGTTCCGACCATGATTGTTCTTCTTTGATCTCATTTCTCGGACAAGTTAAAACAATTGTCTTCTATGGATCAATACACCAGTCCAACCTTTACTTTGATCTTGTGTCGAGTATTACCCCCCTGGTATCTCGAGATTATCATGGAACTGCATAACTTTTTATGAGTTCTTCATCAAGTGCTACCTTCCCACCGATTCCAATTTTTCGCGGGCTCTGAGTTATTGAACACTCAAAGACACCGATAACTGAACCGAGTTCGCTCTTCGGTTCAACAACTCTTCAGTAAGCTTCTATAAGTACGAGTTTGTACCCGATCACGCCATTCCTAGCCTGTTTGGCTATATCATTGTCGTGACGATTCTAACTGTGCTACCTGGTCCTTATTCTCGGAGCACCAATTTTCGACGATGAACTAACCTTACGTCGATCCTCATCGTCATATCATTTTGCCTTGAACAACAAGCTTGGTTTCGAGTTTGTGTCGTACCCTTGGTTCCAATAACCTTTCACTTCATCATTACTTGACTTGATGTCGTTACCGATCGATTACATCTTCATGAACTCTCGCGACAAAGGTGTCGTGATCATCAACATTCTGAGCTCATCCAGGATATCAATTGAATTCATGATGAGACATACCATCCTTGCCCTCGATGAATTGTATTATCGTCGACCACTTTATTGCCCTCCCACCAACACAAGCTTGTTCATGTTTAGTGTTATACCTTGAGTTCCTTGCTATCCAGCAATGTTCTTCTTTACCTTGGAGTATTACCATCATTTATGTCAAGAATGTTCTGAGATTTGTTCCCCCTCTTGAGAATTCTTGACATAGAAATACTTCTCACCATCACCATTCTTTCTTGGTCCCCGTGTTAATTCCAACAAGTGAACGGTGTTGTTTGGATTCTTTCCTTCTAGCAACCCTATTGCTTTGAAGTTAATGGTCGGCCGTTCATTCTTAGTCTTGATTATTGAATCACCATTCTGACGTTGGTTGTGCAACCCAACCCATATTTCGGGTGCACCTTTCAACCAATGTTTAATTGTGTATGTTTTCCTCAAGCATACATCATTATACCATTTGATCCGACAAATGATATTTCCTTGTTCACATAATTGTGGAAATCAAATCCTTTGGAAATCTCGATGATTTGTTGCTGAGCCTATCAGCCACCTCATCCTCTCCTTGGTTTAATGATGAACTCTTGTTAACGGAAGTCACCTCATAGTTCATTTCCTGAGAATCCTGAAATGTCATTTCGTCTATTTGTGTTGCACCTTTTATTTTCGGACATCTTGAGTCTGAGGTATCATTACACCAATCAGATCTGAATCTCGGTCAGGTATAGTGGTTGGGACAACTTTCCAAGAGTTATGTTGTTGGCCCTTTGATGACCTGGTAACAGGATGTCATGCCTAGCACCTCCCCCCCCCCTGGCTGGAGGACCTATCATTATGGTTTATTTGCAAGGATAACCATTCTTCTTGGAGGAAATTGTAAGACCTATGTTATAAACTGTTCCTGATGGATCCATTGAGTATCTAAAAACCGGCCTTTGCTTGAAGACCATGTCAATGCCATCTCGAAGCATGTCTGTGATACTCTGATTTTCAACAAGAACATTTTAAGCCCAATGCTAAATGTTTCTTGCTCAATTATCCAAACACCGTTGTATGGGTAATGTCATGAAATTTCTCTCCCCTACCTAAGGAGTTTTCTACATAATATCCTGTCATGGATATCTTGCTCTGCTTGTCCTGGGGAAGGATATACCCCTGATATACGTGTTTAAGCACATCTTCCTTCCCGTTGTTTTGTTCAAACTTTCTTGTAAACTACTTAACCGAGCAGTGGTAATCCCCTGCTTAGGTAAACACCTCGGTGTACCTTCCTGTCTGGTGTAACCCTGTTACTATTGTTGATGACATTATGGTAACCACCGATGGACGAGAACCTTGCCTATTGGTCCGCCTCGTTCAACGAGCAGGAAAATGGTTCTCTTCGTCCCTCGCCCTTGGTACCGACATTGTTGTCGACATAACTGATAGGCTACCCTCTGACATGTCTTGCTATCATGACCGAGCAAGATGTCAACACCCTTCCTACTTTTAACCACATGGTGGGCCCATAACCCACAGTTCCACAGGATCAAAACCTGACTCTCCTGTACAGCCCTGTTACTGATGGTTATTTCCCATGCTTGGCTTCGTATTTAATTCACGGGCCACCGTCCTAATGCTCTATTCTGGTATCAGACGCAATACTTACTCTCGTTGCTCTGAACCCCTTTCTCACTCCGGTTCAGACTTCGAGCAACTATATATCCGCTTGGAACCTCTTATTGTACCTTCATACCTTACTCTCGACATATTTTATTGGTTCAACTCGAGAGATACACTTATGCTCATTCATGGGTTAACCCCAGATTGTCTCCCTCATAAGCATTCTGTCGTAGCCGAGCTGCCCTTACCTATTCGTAAGTACGTTGGAGTTCCCCAAGAAAAGGACGACTTCACCATGATGACCTGAAGCGGAGGAATGAAAACATCAACGTAAAGGATCGACCATTTCGAGAAGAGCAAGCAAGACCGAGATGACTCGTTAGAATTCCGTAACCAGAACTTTCCCCCTTACTCCCCTCTTAAATCTCGGGACGAGATTTCTTGTAGTGGAGGAGAATTGTGACGCCCGGATAATTAAGCTACAGTAACCCTCTCCTAATGATGCCATGTCACCGTTGTCACTTTAGTTAATCTCGCGATGGTTCAGAAACGATTCAAATTCAAATTTAAAATAAAGACAAACAACAAAAGTTTTCAAACTTTAAAACTAAAATGTTCGAGTCATGCTAAATAATGCAAAGGTGATTGTGGTGAAGAAACCCCACTTTTATAAAATGTTTAAATACTATCAGATGAATAAAACAGCAGCATAAATAGTTATTTAAATACCTTTTGTAATTAATAAAATGTCAAACTAAATTACTTGAGGACTAGACTTTTTGTGACAATGGCCTAAATTGAATTACTAAATTAGATGCCAAGTATATATTTAAAAAAAATAAAACAATAGGAAACAAAGGCAAAACATAAAAGAAAACTAACTAAAAGAAAAGAAATAAAAACAAAATCCAAAAATAAATAAAATGGGGGGGAGACAAACACCCCCCTCCCCCCACCGGACCCCTTGGCCCAACTGGGCCATGGCCCAGCCAGGCCGGCCCACGCCTCTGGCCTACTTAGGCCTCCCCAACACCGAACCCTAACCCATAACCCCCACCGACACCTCTCACTTCCCCCGCACGATCCCCACCCCCACTCTCTCGTCTCTCTCCCCCATCCCCGATCTAGATCGGGATCGAGGGGAACGAACCCCACGTCGCCCCGACCCCTAGGCGAACCGCGCCGGCCGTCACCGCGGCCACCTCGTCGCCGGAGCTTCCCCCGCCGGACTGCCTCCTCCTCCTCAACGGCCTGCCTCCTCTTCGTCACCGTCATCCCCGACGTCCTCCTCGACCCCTCGCTGCCCGAACCCCTACCGCCCCAGTGAGCCTTCGCCTCGCTCCTCCCCTCTCCTCTATCCCGCGCTCGCCGTGCCTCAGCGGGCTGTGCCCACGCCGTCGTCGCGCTCGACCGCGCACCCCCCACGCGTCTTGGCCGCCCAGTGTGCGCCCGCGCTCGTCCGCCATACCGCTCCGCCTCTGTCCCTTGCCCTGGCCGGCGCCCTCCTCCGCCCCAGCCGACGCCAGGGACCAGTCGGGCTGTGTGAGCTCCATCGCCACGATGGCCTCGTCCCACTGCGCCGCTCGAAGACCCCCCCGTCCTGCCTAGTTCGCCGCGGCCACCGGCCTCCCTCGCTGCTCCCCCTCCCCTGAACCCACGACCTCGCCCCGGCCTCACCTCATCCGCCCTAACACACCGTCCTGGCGCCCCGCCACCGCCTGCATCACCACATTCTCGCCCAGCCGTGGCCTCGCCGGCGCCGGCTGGCGCCGCGCCGGCGTCCTCCCCTTGGCATGGCACCGACTGGCCGCGCCCAGTCCTGGCGCCCGCACCCGCGCGCCCGCTAGCGCCCGCTCCAGTGGCCTCCTGGGCCACTGGCCTGTGGGGCC
>NW_025232367.1:0-9854 GCF_018294505.1 Triticum aestivum | reverse complement strand
TATGATAAAGAGTAAAAGTAAAGATTGCAAGGTAAACAAAGATAGAAATAGCTTGTTGATGGAAGATTAATATGATGGAAAATAGACCCGGGGTCCATAGGTTTCACTAGTGGCTTCTCTCAAGATAGCATAAGTATTACGGTGGGTAAACGAATTACTGTCGAGCAATTGATAGAATTGAGCATAGTTATGAGAATATCTAGGTATGATCATGTATATAGGCATCACGTCCGTGACAAGTAGACCGAAACAATTCTGCATCGACTACTATTACTCCACACATCGACCGCTATCCAGCATGCATCTAGAGTATTAAGTTCATAAGAACAGAGTAACGCTTTAAGCAAGATGACATGATGTAGAGGGATAAACTCATGCAATATGATATAAACCCCATCTTTTTATCCTCGATGGAAACAATACGATACGTGCCTTGCTGCCCCTGCTGTCACTGGGAAAGGACACCGCAAGATTGAACCCAAAGCTAAGCACTTCTCCCATTGCAAGAAAGATCAATCTGGTAGGCCAAACCAAACTGATAATTCGAAGAGACTTGCAAAGATAACCAATCATACATAAAAGAATTCAGAGGAGATTCAAATATTGTTCATAGATAATCTTGATCATAAACCCACAATTCGTCGGATCTCGACAAACACACCGCAAAAAGAAGAGTTAAATCAAATAGATCTCCAAGAGAAATGAGGAGAACTTTGTATTGAGATCCAAAGAGAGAGAAGAAGCCATCTAGCTAATAACTATGGACCCGAAGGTCTGAGGTAAACTACTCACACATCATCGGAGAGGCTATGGTGTTAATGTAGAAGCCCTCCGTGATCAATGCCCCCTCCGGCAGGACGCCGGAAAAGGCCCCAAGATGGGATCTCACGGGTACAGAAGGTTGCGGCGGTGGAATTAGGTTTTCGTGGTCGCTTCTGATGGTTTGGGGGTACGTAGGTATATATAGGAGGAAGAAGTAGGTCGGTGGAGCCACGAGGGGCCCACGAGGGTGGAGGGCGCGCCTAGGGGGGTAGGCGCGCCCCCTACCTTGTGGCTTCCTCGTCTGTTGCTTGACGTCCACTTCAAGTCCTCTGGATCATGTTTGCTCCGAAAATCACGTTCCCGAAGGTTTCATTCCGTTTGGACTCCGTTTGATATTCTTTTTCTGCAAAACATTGAAATAGGCAAAAAAAAAACAACAATTTGGGTTGGTCCTCCGCTTAATAGGTTAGTCCCAAAAATAATATAAAAGTGTATAATAAAGCCCACTAATCATCCAAAACAGAATATAATATACCATGGAACAATCAAAAATTATAGATACGTTGGAGACTTATCATCATATATCGACAATCACTCCAACATGTAGTGCCATCCATCCAAGTCAAGGAGATAGTCCCCGAGCCAAGTGAAAGGCTTCAGGTCGAGACGCTGAGCGGCTACCCGTGTTCGGACGTCTTCCCGCGACATTTGTCCTTCTTCGTAGAACATCCTTGTTTTTTCGACGACCTCCTTCTTGATGATTTGGGCAAGTTCATGCTGGATGTGATAGAACTCAACTCGAAGTCGATGATCCTCGATATCTCCTAAGTTCTTTGCCCATTGCAGAATATGGGCATCGCCGGATCTAGCTGACATGCGAAGGTTCTGGTGATCCCGTCTGTACTCCAGCATGTGGTGTAGGACATAGAATCCATCATTAAGAGAGTCACTCGGTTGCTGGATGCAGCAGAAGTCGGTCTTATGGCCGAAGGCGGGCCTGCCGTCCCTTCTCTTCTTGTCCTTGACCTCTCCACCCCGTGCGTCATAGTAAAACATAGCACTGTCGAGAACAGACTTGATGTGGGTGTAATCCTTTTTGTTAATGTTCTTCGACGAGTCCAAGTAAAGAGCGTGGGAGTATCGGGGGTAGAAGATGATGAGGACGACGTGCCCGCCGCTGCGCAAAATAAGTACACCTCAAATTAATTAGCCTCCACCGTGCAAATGAATGATTGAAATCGAAGGAAGGATATCCGCGCGGATGACTTACAGGGGATGATAAGGCACGAGAATCGCCTCCTTGTCCTTATCACTACAACAAAAACATTGCGTATGGTCGCTTTTTCTGGGTCGCTTTATTATTCGTCTCTACACTCATGAACACTAGCGACCTAAAGACGCTTCTTAAGACGTTTTCAGAGCGCCACAAACTTTTGATTGTAATTAGCCTTCAATAAAATAAGTATTTAATTTTAATTAACTTAGAGACGATATGTGAGACGTTTTTATATGCAACTCTATTCTTAGAGACGATTTGTGAGACGTTTTAATGTGCGACTCTATTCTTAGAGACAATTTGTGAGACGTTTTAATGTGTGACTCTATTTTTATTTTAGACTAAAGAAAAGAGATAAATACTCCGGAGTCTTAGAACTTGTACGGCCAGTTTGGTGCATAAAATTGCAAAATACATGTTTTCTGATCGTCTAACTTGTCCTCTCATTCATATACGGTGCTTTCTACCGTATCCGGATGTACCATGTGCACGCATGGCATGCCAACATGGCGAGGGCCTACCCTCAGTGGTTGAGGCGGTGGGCAGCCCGCGTGCACAGTTTTTTCCTTGAGAAAGCATTGTTGCATTTTTCTTTTGGGGGTGCATTTTATTTATCTACGCAGAAAATCCTAAGCAATCGAACACACAACCTTCTCTGATTCGGCCGCATAAATGGCTACTAGACCAGACAATTAGATTTATATAAGACGGACTGTAGGAATTAAAAATTTAAAATAGAAATCAAAATGGGAAAAGGGTGTGCAAAAAAGGAAGCCCCCCTTCAAACCTATTGCATCATAAGCTCGTTGCATGTGCGAGCGCCAATCATCCGGCCACAATGACACATCTATACTTTAATTTTTTAATGTTAAATCATTAATTATTAATATATAATAAAATAAAGTAAGGCGCGTTTCTCCAAATTTTTGGTTTGTTCACTGTATAGGATTATTTTCGTCTGCTGCGGGAAGCTGCTAAAATCATATGAGAAATGATTGTGTTCAACCGACAAATCCTATTTTTACGTCGACCTCCTCCGCCATTCGACACATGTCCCATGGTCCTACAGAAAACACACCCTTTTCTAGAAACTTTGTGCGGATCACATCTCCTTCCCATTTCTTTCGTTCGTCTCTCAGCTCCACCAGGGGGAGACGGTCGCTGCGCGCATGGTGCTCGTGCTTGCGACTGGTCCGCACCCCCAACCGTAGTTCGCCGTCAAGGCAGGCCTCCACCGTCCACTACAAGAATATCCTCCATAAAGCAACACATATTTTACAACGTTTTGACTATACGTTGCAAAATTCACGATAGATACGCATATAAGCCTTGTACCATATCTGTTGCAGGCTTGCAGCTCGTGACCTATTTTGACTGGCCAAACTTGAACAAAAGCCCAACACATATCTCTAGCCCGGCCCAAGTTGGTTGTCATGATTAACCTAGATCGTTCGGGAGCAACTAGTTAACGAGCGCTCCTTCGGGAGCCTCGCAACGATCAGCGCCACTTGGCGCGCTCTCAGCCATTCGCCACGTGTCGCGCTCTGGACGCTCCCTTCGAATTTTGTTTTTTTTTTATTTTTCCGCACGCGTTTTCGGCTTTTTAAACGGTTTTTTCTGGGTTTTTTTGACGTTTTGGGTTTCCCCCGGTCTTTCTTATCTTTTCGATAAAAAAAAATAAAAAAAAATTTGCGCGAAAAAACGCATTCTTTTTCCTTTCGCGAAAGTCATGGTTTTTCTTCCGCGAGAGGCACGGTTGTGCTTTATCGAGAGTCACGGCCGTGCCTCTCGGAAAGGAAAAAAACGCGTTTTCTGTTTTTTTTCTTTCGTGAGTCACGGTTTTGCTTCCGCGAGAGGCATGGTTGTGCTTACGCGAAAGTCATAGCCGTGCCTCTCGGAAAGGGAAAAAAATACGCGTTTTCTGTTTTTTTTTTCTTTCGCGAGAGTCACGGTTTTGCTTTCGCGAGAGGCACGGTTGTGCTTTCGCGAGAGTCACGGCCGTGCCTCTCGGAAACGGAAAAAAACGCGTTTTCTGTTTTTTTTCCTTCCACGAGAGTCACGGTTTTGCTTTCACGAGAGGCACGGTTGTGATTTCGCGAGAGGCACGGGCGTGCCTCTTTCGGAAAGGGAAAAAAACAGTGCTCCCGGTTCGGTTTTTTCGCCCGGTTTTTTCGTCCGATTTTTTTTGTGAAAAAAAAGTTCGTCAAAACCTATCAACATGGGATCTAGTTTTGAAGATCTCGACGCGAGGAATCCAATGGTGAAAATGGTTCGAGATTTGAACGCACGGTTTAAGAGATAAAACGTTTTGAATAAACAGATCTACGAAAAAAAGGGAAAACTCCTAGGTTGCGACAAGTGGCGCGCTCCATGTGCGCCACTTGTCGCGACCCGGGAAAGTGGAGTGTTCTTTGCAACGAGTACTCCTTAATTAGTGATTTCAAGATCGTTGCTGTCCCCAGCATCCCTTATTCCTCTCGAGCCTATAGGCCCCCCCGCCGGCCGCCTCCCCTCGACCTACCCTGCATCCCGGAGCGTGCCCCTCACCGCTCGCCTGAGATCCTCCGTCCCGGCAAGCTGCCCCTCACCAGTCACCACTCTCCTGCGACCCTCCATCCCGGCGCACCGTCCCTCGTCACCACTCCCCTGATACCCTGCATCCCGGCGCGCCGCCCCTTGTCATCGCTCCCCTGCGACCAACTGCGTCTACTACCTCCGCACGGGGGCCTGCGGCTATGGGAAGAGCTGCAGCTACAACCACCCTCGCGATCGCGCCGCCGCGGTGAGCCGGGCCGCTTCTCTTGTCCCAATTTTGTTGCCCCCATCATGCTCTGCTTCACTTCAATCTAGTTGGGGATTGGTACTTATGACTTGCCAATCCCTGATAATGAACGACAGACTGAATTACAGCTGGTTGGTGTGGAGGGGAGCTTCCAGCTAAAGCCTCTTTCTGTGATTGAATTGATTCTAGTTGTGGCTTAGGAGCTTGTCACCAGTCCATGGAAGTGAACTTGATTGTGCAGTCTTTGGTTCCTGTTGTTGATTATGTGATTGACTGTTTGTATAATAGGGCTTGTTGTCTTATTCTTGTGGTTGATGTTGATTATTCAAAGTTCCACTTTCTGCTTACGGTGCCACTTGCTTATGTTGTAGGCCTGATCATTCACACCGTCATATGGTCATATTTGTTTCCGAGACTTCAGAGCAGGTTACAATATCAATTTTCTCTACTAAGTAATAATTACCTCCACTCGGTGCAGAGAAATGCAAAGGCACTCAAGCACTGAATATGTTGCAATGGACATGACCCCAAAACTTTCTCCCTCTCTTTTATTTGAGTCACAATTCAGTTTTTTTTTACATATTTCATTCGCTTAAAAGACCATTTAGATCTTTGTGTTCTCTGCTACTACAAACTGAGGAGCAACTTGACAGCTTTATGCAGCTCGGTCAACTAGGCCGCTGGGACGCTGGGGGAGAAGGACATCGGTGCAGAGCATGGCAAAGCAGAGTACTTGTTGGATCTGAGGGCTTCTGATCCACAGTTCTCCGCATGATCATCCATCAGCATCTAGTGACATTAACACTCAGCCGCATAAGGCTTTCTCCCCACTATAGTTGGAGTTCAAGAGCGTAAGGAAGGTAATCTGTTGATCAATTACTGTTGCTTGTCACAAAACTCTGAAAAATATTACTGAGTACATCTACAACGAGCTATGCTTGCCATTTAAAAATATGCTTATGTGAGCTGCGTGTCATATCAATTTTTTTATGCAAGAAGATCTTGCGATTTACTTATGATTTATGAACAGAAATTGTTTACTGTGTAATCCCTAAATACGGTAGAAGAGAAACAAATCTTATAAAACTATGCTGAGACGAGTAGTACTTATTTAGTCAAGTGACATGTTAGATAAAATTCCACACCTATTACAACTTATCTGACTTCTGTATTTTTTAATGATAGCTGAACTAGATTGTGTTCCAGGAATACAAAACCATGGATGTTTTCCATTTATTCACTTGGCTATTGGAATTTGATTGATGTCCCCTTCTCCTATTATTAACAACATATACCTACACGGTTCTGTCTGCTGGTTTGCCAAATTCTAGACACTTCTTTTGTGGTTCGTGCTTCCGCTTTATACCATGCTTGCCTACATCCGTAGTGTCACTCCTTTATTCTCTTGATGTGCTTTTCCTTTACAAGGAAGAATACACACCATGAGGAAAAGAGAAGTAAAATTGTAGCATATGGCAACTTTATAAATACTAACATGTTTCTGATTCATCATGAGGTCATGTACTGATGGATTGCAAAAAGAAAAAGAAAAATAATGTCAATTGTTTCTATATCACTTTAATTGGCATGGTCCATCTGTAGTGTCGTTCAATTATTAGACCACATTCAATATTATTTTTTGGATGCCTGCAACTTCCAACTAAATAGATCGCCGTATCTATGTCTGATTTGTATTTGTAGTCTACAAACAAGACATCCTAATTATTTGTTCGAACATACTACAGTCTTGTTTTCTCTGCCGTGTCTTCTCCTTTTCTTAATAGTGTCACTGCCTTTGATTTATCTGCTCAGATGTGCTATTTAGAGTTTGATCTGGATATATACTAGCTATTTTATTAGGAGTTGGTGGTAAAGATGAACTAATGGTTGATCCGCCCTGCTGTCCATGCTGCACTTCATGCAAAATCATTGGGTCGGTACTGGGAGTACTTCATTTATGATAGATCTTATGCTTCAAAGCTTCTTTTTATTGTCTAATATGTTTTATTTGCACTAATTTGGTAAATTTATTTTATCTTTTGGCTTAATATGACCCAGGTATTGATATAGTAATATTTTTTACTTGGTTAATGGCCAAACATACTGCTTCAGTATCTTCCGGTAGGTGCCTCAGAATTATGCAGTTGATCATACCATACTGCTACTTGAATAAAAATGTCTATCTTTGTGTTCTACACTGAAGCTATCATATGAAGTTTAATTATTTTCAGCGTTCATCACCAAAACTACTTTGTTTGTAGTGAAAGGCTTCATAGAATTTCATAGATGTTGCACATATTGAGATTAACCTGTAGATGTATTCATAACCATATAGTAGAGGGGAAGATGCAAACACGACATGTCTTGGCCTCTCAACCTTTTCTGTTATATGTCACGTTTCTATTAATTATTTTGCTTGACATGATTCTTTCAATGGTAACTTTGATTTTCTCTAACAGGTAGGAACAAAAGTATTTTTAATGAGCCTAAAAAATCGTAACACATGTAGCTCTTGCTACAGTTGTAAGTTGTGATCCTAAATTTGAACTTGATGGTGCTGAAATTACTAATGAATTTTGGGTAGTGCATGTTGATATGGCACTTGTGAAAACTGAAGATTGGGTACGGAGTCGCAAAAACTGCAATACTCTTGGTAATGCAGATTTGTTTTTGCATCTCAACCTTTGTAAGTGAGTAATATCCTACCTCTATGACTACTTGCATCATGTCAATGCATTGTGTGTGTTAACAGTTCATTTTGTTTTTTTGTTTGTAGATTCAAAAGATAAATGGATGATTCTATTGGTGTGTGGGGCAAGTATACTACAAGGATGATGATGATGATGTTCCTGTTCATGATGATGAAGACGGATGGTGTCAGTTTTAATTAAGTTGTAGGGATGATGTTCCTCGATTGTGTTTTAGTTACGTTGTAGGGATGTTTATGGATGCTTTTAATTTAAGTTTCGCCGTCAAGAAACATTTAGATTATACTTCCCATTTGGATGATTTTTCTTGTGTAATATGCACTATTGTAATCCAACAGTTTTATTTAATATATGATTTCTTCCTCCCGTGAGTATATTCTCTTGTTTGTCTTTACTGGAAATTCATAATTATCACCATTATGTAAAGCACTAATTTAATTGCTGGCAATATGTATAAAAAATATTATTCATATTATATATGAACCACGTTGCAAATTCTTTGTTGCCAAGCCCTGGAACTTTGTTTCCTATACAATAAGCACCAACACATAGAAGTGTTGCACCAGTCTGTTTTATGTGTTGTATTCTTGCAACGGTCTCTTTTACCAACGATAATATAACCGTTGCATTATGCGCTAGCAACGCCGGATAAGGCAACGCATCCTAAACCGTTGGTAAACACACTAACAACGCATATATGGTCTTCTAGATACGGAAAAATGCGTTGCTATAGGGGGGTTCCTATTGTAGTGGTCGCCCTTCCTTCCTCTCATTTTTCTCCTCCCACACCCCTCTTTCTTTCCCAACTGGACCGAGCTCTTGAAGCCATGACCACCATCGGAACCTTCTTGGGCGGTCGTCGCCAGCAGCACCGCTGCCGCGGGACGAGTTTCTGCAACAACATGCAAACAACCACTTATTGTAATTTTTTTATTGTTTCGGCAACAAGCCTTTTGTTGCAGAGGAAACGAGCGCAACACTACGTTTGTTGCAAAGGGGCAACTACCAAGTTTATTGTTTTATAGCAAAGGTCTTGTTTCTAAAACATAGGCCATATTTGAAAGAAAAAACGGTTCAACACAAGCGCAACAAGGCTCGTGTTGCAAAACGCCGAGTGAAGCACAAGCCTTGTTGCAATGGTTGATGCACGCTCACGGGAAGAAGATCAGACGGTTGTCCAGTTCGTGATCCTATGGCTACCGAGGCCGCGGATGTTTCTAAACATCACCCGGCCGAAGCATAGCATGCCCCAAATCATATGTGTCAAAGGTGGTAAAAAAATATCTACAGACTCAAAACAAAACTACAGATTTTTGGCGCACCGTTGGGCCTTCATGCTGGGCCAGCCACACCAGCGAACAATATGAGTATAACTCAACTCCAAAAGAATATTGCAAGAAACAGAACTTGAACCTGCGACCTCGAAGATTGATGTGGAGTCCAGTGTCCTACTAACAGGACTAACGCATGCTTGTTAAACCTGGGGGTTAGATCCTACTTGATCCTTCGCGCAACCTACGTGTTAGGTTTTTTTTTTTTTTTTTTGAGGGGGATCCGTCTCAGCTAATGCGCCCAACAGGGCCTGAACCTGAGCTCCCTGACGAAAATCTTGTACGGCCCAAGAAGTATGTGGTGCAATACGATGACCAATTATTGATGAGACAGCTAATTGTTCACAGACCCAAAAGAAATGTTCACTTTCAAGTTTTGTTCAGTTTTTTTCAAAAAATGTTCACGTTTTCAAACTTTGTTCAAAATTTCAAGATTTGTTCCCATTCCCAAGAAGTGTTCACAGATTGAAAAATGTTCGAGATTCCCAAGAATGTTGGCGTTTTTACAAAAAAAATCGAGGTTTCATTTCTTTTCAAAAATTTCAAAATGTTCATGTTTTCAAATTTCTTCAAAATTTCAAAAAACTTTCCCGTTTCCAAAATTATGAACAGATTAAAAAATGCCCAAATTTTTAAAAATGTGTTCAATATTTGAAAATGATCACATTTCAAAAGATAATTCGCTTTCTTCAACAAAAAAAACGTTCAAATTTTTCATACATATCTTTTCAATTCTCGGTGGTGCAGTGTGTTCTTTACATATATTGCGCGTTAGCAAATCAACAACAGCTTTTAGTTCTAGCTACTAATAGTGTGCACTCTGTATTATGAGGTTGCGATTCAGCTCCTTCCTAGCGCACTACAGTTTTCTAATTTTTTCTATCGCGCACTAAAGAAAACATCCTGTTAGCTCGCCCCAGTGGGTCGGCCTAGCCGCGGGACTCCCTATATGACGCCTACGTTCTAACTGTTGGACCTCTTCCACCACAGCGCGC
>NW_025232366.1:0-9854 GCF_018294505.1 Triticum aestivum | reverse complement strand
AGGTTGGAGCCGAGGAACACACAGTAGCCCGAAGTGGACTTGCGCGTGTCAGGGCAACCGGCCCAATCGGCGTCGGAGTAGGCGACAAGCTCGGACGCGGCGGAGCGATGAATCTGCAGGCCCATGTGTGCAGTGCCTCTCGGACGTAGCGCAGGATGCGCTTGACGAGCTGGAAGTGAATCTCACGGGGCGCGTGCATAAACAGACAACACTGTTGCACGGCGTAGGAGAGATCCGGGCGCGTCAAGGTGAGGTATTGTAGCGTGCCAGCCAAGCTGCGGTACAGCGACGGGTCGTGGAAGAGAGGCCCGGAGTCACCCGAGAGCTTGGCGAGCGTGTCGACGGGCGTGGAGATCGCCTTGCAGTTCAGCATGCCGGCGCAGTCGAGGATCTCAAGAGCATATTGCTCCTGGGAGAGGAACAACCCCGCAGTCATGGATGTGACGTTGATGCCGAGGAAGTGATGAAGGGCACCGAGATCCATCATGGCAAACTCCTGATGCAGCGTGATGCAGCGACTGAATGATGCCCTTGAGGAAGGCGCTGGAGTCGGCGGTGAGGATGATGTCGTCCACGTACAGGAGGAGGTAGGCGAGGTGTGGGCCGCGACGGAGGATGAAGAGCGACGAGTCGGAGCGCGACGCGGTGAACCCGAGAGCACGCAGGTAGGTGGTGAACCGCGTGAACCAGGCGCGCGGCGCCTGCTTGAGGCCGTACAACGAGCGGTTGAGGCGGCAGACGTGCGAAGACTTGGTGGAGTCGATGAAGCCAGATGGTTGGTGGCAGTGCACCGTCTCGGCGAGGTGGCCATGGAGGAAGGCGTTCTTCACGTCCAGTTGGTGAATGGGCCACAACTTGCCGGCGGCGATGCTCAACACCGTGCGAATGGTGGCCGGCTTGACCACGGGACTGAACGTCTCGCCGTAATCGGCGCCGGCTTGCTGCGTGAAGCCGCGAAGTACCCATCGCGCCTTGTAGCAAGCGAGGGAGCCGTCGGGGTGGAACTTGTGCCGAAAGATCCACTTGCCTGTAACCACGTTAGCACCTGCAGGAAGAGACACTAAACACCAAGTATTATTCCGCATTAGTGCATCATACTCGTCACGCATAGCATTGTACCAGTTTGGGTCTTTGAGGGCGGCACGGGTAGGAGGAGGGGATGGGACTAATGGCAGGAGTAGTGGTGGCGTGGAGAGAGACCTGCTGCTTAGGAAGAGCGAAGCCGGTTTTTTCCCGGGTGCGCATGCCGTGGGTGTTGACGGGAGGAACGACAGGAACAGCGCGTGGAGGAAGAGGAGAGGAACGAGCAGCTGGCTCGGGGGATGCAGGGTGCACACTGCATGGCAGGGGAGTGCACTGCATGGGTGCGGCCGGTGCGCACTGCATGCGAGCGGGCGCCATGCAAGCGGGCGCATGGCAGGGTGGAGTGGCGGGCCCGGGGGAGTCGCCCGGAGGAGGCGTGGGCGGGCTGGCGCCAGCGGGCGGCTCGGGAGTGGATGGCGCAGCGCGCGAGGAAGATGCGGTAGTTGGGGGCGCATGTGGCAGGGGCGGGCTGTTGGTGGCAGGTGCTGGCGCAGATCCCGGTGGGGATCGGTACGAGGTAGGTGGAGCGGGCGGATCGTAGAAGATAGGGGCGGCTGGATCGTTTGTGGCTGGGTTTCCTGCGGGAGGAGATGTGTCACCTGGAGTGTAAGGAAAAACAGATTCATCAAACGTAACGTGTCGGGATATGAGGACTTTGCGAGTTTGGAGATCTAGGCAGCGGTAGCCCTTGTGTTCGAGGGCGTAGCCGAGGAAAACGCACCTGGTGGAGCGTGGGGCGAGCTTATGGGCACTAGTGGCGTAAGTGTTGGGGAAACAAAGGCAACCGAACACGCGCAGATGGTCGTATGAGGGGTGCTGTCCTAGGAGGCGGTAGTATGGTGTTTGAGACTGGATGGAGGAGGAGGGTCGTCGGTTTAGGACGTATGTGGCCGTGTGGAGGGCTTCAACCCAAAACGGCGGGAGTAGTTGGGCGTGAATGAGCATGACCCTAATAATGTCATTGGTGGTACGGAGAAGGCGTTCGGCTTTACCGTTTTGCGGCGACGTGTGAGGGCATGGGAGTCGGAGGGAGGCGCCATGGTGAGTGAAAAGCTCACGAACGTCGGTGGTGAGAAACTCGCCGCCGTTGTCGCATTGCATGCACTGGATCGGGACACGAAACTGGGTGAGAACATAAGTGAAGAAACGGTAAATGGTCGGGGTGGTGTCGGACTTTTGACGGAGTGGAAACGTCCAGGAAAAATGTGAGTAGTCATCAAGTATAACAAGGTAATACTTATATCCAGAGAAACTACAAACGGGAGAAGTCCATAAATCGCAATGTATTAACTGGAAGGGAGCCGTGGTGACAGAATGGGATGATTTAAAAGGCAACCGAGGCTGCTTTCCTAATTGACAAGAAGCACAAACACTAGATTTTGCATTGTCATTATTACATGAAGGAAGGAAACTTTGGGCTAACATAGAAACAGAGGTATTGCTAGGGTGGCCCAAACGGAGATGCCATATGTTGCCGACCACAGAGAGCGCATGCTGGACGCCCACGTTGCTGAAGAAAGGGTACAACTCGCTCGTAGCTATTGCACCTCATCATGATGCGCCGGGTTAGGAGGTCCTTCACAGTGAAACCGAATTCAACAAATTCAATAGTACAAGAGTTGTCACGAGTAAAACGTCGAACAGAGATGAGGTTCTTGATGATTGTGGGGGAGACCAGAACATCATTGAGTTTAAAGGAGGAGAGAGAGGTGTCGCCAACGGCAGTGATCGGAAGGCATGACCCATCACCGACAATGATCCCACGAGAGTGATGCAATAATGGGGAAGAATAAGAGGCGAGTGTGTTCGTCTTACCGGTGACGTGGGATGAGGCCCCCGTGTCGAGGAACCACTCGTGGGCGCCGCCGGCCTGGTGCTGAGCCATGGAGAGGTTCCGGAGGGCGGTGTAGAGGTGGTTGTACTGCTCCCAAGTTGGCGCGGCCTGTTGCGGGGAAGGAGGGGCGATCATCGGGTACGCCTGTTGCGGAGGAGGAGGCCGAGGACCCAGCACCCCGGCGGCGTTGGGTGCGACCCACTGGCCGCGTCCCTGCGACGGCGGCGTGATGAGGGCGCCGTACGGGGCGAAGTACCCCGTGTAGGACCCGGGCGGAGGGAGTGGGGCGCCGCACCCAGCTAATGAAGACCCGCCTGATGAAGAGCTGCCGGCAGGGGGACCGCGTCCACGACCGTGCCCGCGCCCGCGCCCGTGGCCACGGCTGCCCGTGTCGGAGTGCGGAGGGGAGGCCGAGGTCTTGCCCTTGTCGGCAATGTTGTGGGGGCCGCGCTCGGAGCTGCGGTCGATGGCGCCGCGGTCGGTGATGGTGAGCGCGGTGGGGGAGTGCTCGGGGCGGGCATCTAGGCGAGCGCGCTCGTTCACCGAGATCTCCTCCATGAGAAGGCGCGAGCGCGCCTGGACGAAGGACGGAAAGGGCGACTGCATAGGGAGCAGCGTCGCCATGACCTGAAATTTGCGGCTCAGGCTGCGGATCAGCTGGAGGGTCAGCGTCTGGTCCGTGATGCGCTCGCCGACCTCCCCGAGCTCGGTGGCGAGGGACTTGAGACGCCGACAATATTTGGTGACGGAGAGGTCGCCCTGCACCAAGTTGCGGAACTCGGCGCCGAGGATGATGGCGCGCCCTGCCTGGTTGTCCCGGAAGTGAAGGTGCAGCTACGTCCAGATGTTGAAGGCGGTGCTGTCCGGGGATGCGACGACGTCCATGAGCTCGTCGGCGACGACGTCCATGAGCTCGTCGGCGACGACGCCATAGAACCACAGGACCATCGTCAGGTCGTCGTTGCGCCAGACGGCGGTCTGCTGGAGCGGCGCGGAGGGCACGTCGAGGTGGTGCTGCACATTGTGTTTGCAGCTAACAAAGTAAAAGAGTTGGCGCCATTTTGTGTAGTTACCCGAATCGTGCTCGAGCTTCCCCATCGTGAAGTGATGGGTGATGGATGGCGGGAGGCCGACGGAGGAGGAGGAGGAGCCGACGTGGGGGGCGACGACGCGGGGCACCAGGGCGCCGCTGGAGCCGCCAAGGGTGAGTGGCTGCACGGGGACGCTACCGGCCGTCCGAAGGATTGCAGAAGGGGCGCCGCTGGCCGTCAGGGTCGAGGAAGAAGCGACGCCGGCTGGAACGGCCTGTTTGCCCTGGACGACGTCGGGCGGAAGACGGGCCGCGGTGTCGGCGGCAGGAGGAGCGGCCGCGGGAACGGCAGGAGTGGCCGCGGCGGGGTTGGCGAAGACCATGGGGATCGCGGCGAGCGGCTCGGAGGCCGGGCCGTCGAAGTTGGCAGAGCGGCTGCGGCGGAGTAGCCTGTTCATGGCGGAATCAAGAAGGGATCGGGAAGCGTCTGATACCAAGTTAGATTGCCGAACTCGCTGTGTGTTTATTCCTGGCCTCGATGGGCTCATTTATACAGTTACATCGAGGAGAGTTACAGAGGGAGGGGGAGTCCTGACGTTGCTACAAAACGGGATCACGCCGTGCATGGCGTGCATGCACGGGCGTGGCTGCGCACGATGTGCACGGACCGTCCGGGTCCGCTGTTGATGCGGTCGTGGCTGTTAGCCACTTGAGTCAGGTCGTGGCAGTGTTTTCCAACAGTCTCATCACAGCTGCTTAGCCTTCAAACTTTCAAAAGGAAGGGAAAGGGAGACCCCTGAAATTGAAACCAGCACGCCAATGGGTGTCAGGTTGGTTTCTTCAGAATACACTATATAAATAACCAAAAGGGACAGTATATACAAGTTCAAACAGCCTCAAACTAACTATTGGCGTTACATTATTAAAACTTTCAAGCTAACAATCCTCTAGCGATCATGCATGATTTACGTAGCACATGTATGGAACTTGAAGAAACACTATCCAACTGTAGTTTGCAGCTTCTTCATAGGTCCATCGGCTCGCTATCTCTACTTTATTTCTGTCTTTCCCGCTTCTCTTCCGCTTCTAACCCTCTTCAGTTTCGCCTCGCCGTCAGTCGAGCTTTTGTCAATGGTTGCTGTGGAGAGATATCTGTGCACAAATCACCCACATCCCAGTACAAATCAAATCAGGAGCTACAGCAACAAGGAAACTGCAATGGGCCGCACTGTTTAACAGCCTACATAAGATTTAACTGTCACATTATTTCTTATGTGTCTTACTCTTAGTAAGTCTAGCAAGCCCAGGCTTGCTTTTACAGCATTAATTCATCGCATGTATACTTACAATGAGCATGTTCCCAGTATTACACACCTTTATGGATGTCAGCTGATATGTTTACCTGATTTTGAGCAACTGGCGGTTGATGCTTTGGTTTCTTTTTCTTGACACACACCAACCTTTTGTTAAATAAGCAGAGATGCGGTCGTGATCTCAAATGTTGATTACATGGCCACTAGATCCTAACAGTGGAATATCCTGAAAACTAGTAGCTGAAAGTATAAAATTTGCGCTGTTCCTTTTAAACTTGGCTTTCTCTGCACCTAGTCCAGGTGTGTTTCCATTCAAATATGTCTTCCCTTCCGATGATGCATTCAGTAGCTTCTTAATTCTGATTTTCCATATGTTTACGCTTCTCCTCATCCAGCTGAGAACTTGCGTTGCTGCACGGAGTGTTGCTCAACAAACAAGGAGTTTTTTGTATTGTACTCCCTTCGTTTCAAAATAAGTGTCATGGTTTTTGTTCAAATTGAAACTAAAACCACAATACTTATTTTGGAATGGAGGGAGTATATCTCGTGGACACAAAGAACCTACAAGCTACAACCAAGATAAACATACATGAGCACATTGCAGCAGAAACAGTTTTTAAGATGGCATAATACATTCATCATTTCTTTTAAGTAGATGCTATGCTGCTTGTCTGTTGTGTTGTTGTGCTTGAGCAGATTCTTCTGCACGTAAAATTCAGGTGATGAAATGGTAAAAGTCGAATAGTAGAAAAGTGTACTGAACTTCATACCACCCTAGCTTTTCGTGGAGATGGGAATCCTATGTGCCGTCAAAGTAGTGCCCCGGATTCTGAACACCTACCCAGTGACAGAATACAATCCACATCGCTGAACACTTTGTCATGCTCGCAACTTCAGGCTACACCTCGCCTGATCCACCCCAATCGAGACTGGGTTATGGAGGGAGTGGGATTGCAGCCGTTGGAATATAATCTTATTCAGATTAGAAACACAAGGAGGCAAGGAGGAGACTTCGCCCGACCCCGTGGTGGCAGCGTCGAAGAGATCGGGAGGACTTACCCGGCGGAGGCTAGCTCGCAGCAGCTTAATCGGAGGTGGTCGGCGACTTGGACTCATGGACATAATTAATCGGGAGCCTTCCGAGGTCCGTGAACCAGAACTTCACAATCGCCAAGTCATATTGGCCACGCTAGCAGGCCCGGAGCGCATATTTAAAGGGATCATGTAATTTGCTTCTCAGATGAATGATTAATGAAGTACAAATTTTCCTATATTTTATTTGTGTATGGCAGGCTCACAATGTTTATTTCCCCTGGCGTGTAGAGAAATAATAACAAAACCATCACGTTATTTTTTTTTATTATTATTTCTCAAGTTAAACAATGCTAGGGCCTTGTTTTATCTCACTTATGACGAGGCGCGGTTGTCTAGAAAAAATATAATGAGGCAAGGCACTCCCTCGCCTAGGCCAGCCCATAACCGCGGACGGACAAATAGTTTTTGTATGTTTTTGAAAAACCTTATAAGATGTAGAATCTTTTCGAGACATTCGAAAAAATATGTGAGATATTTTAAAAAAATGTTCACCGATTGCAAAAAAGATATTCGAGACATTATAAAGAAATATTTATATAATGTAAAAAAATGTTTAAGTAGATTAAAAATTCAGCATATATTTGTAAAATGTTTCACATGTATCTGAAAAAAGCACACCATGTAATTGAAAAAATGTTCCATGCGTATTAAAAAGATGTTACATGTGTACTAAAAAAAGCAGACATCTCTTGAAAAATAAGAAAAACCCAAGAAAACCAATGAATAAAAAATAGAAAAGAAGGCAACCAAAGAAAGAGAAAAATAGAAAACCCCGAAGAAAACCACTGATGAAAAACACGGGAAACTAGGAATGGAACCCTGCTCTTCCGTTTAACAGGAAGTGCGACTAGCCACTGTGCTAGGCCCGTGTTTGCATGGATAAGTAGGGCGGTTGTTCCTAACTCGAAACAAGCCAGGTTTTTCACTGTTTATTCTCCGGGTTTTCTTCAGTATTTTTCAAAAAATTCTCCTTTTTTTCTCTTTTCTTTAGTTTGTTCCTTTTCTTTCTTCGTTGTCTTTCTTTAGTTTTCTTTTCTTCTTTTCTTTTTCTTCTCCATTTTTTCATTCTTTTTTTTGCATTTTCTTTTTTTTCCTTTTTCTATGATTTATTTTGTTTATTTTTCGGTTTTCATTTTTTGTGAAATTTTCTATTTAATCTACTTTTTTTATATGTCAACAATATTTTTCTAATACTTCCTCTATTCCTAAATATTTATCTTTCTAGATATTTCAACAAGTGACTACATACGGAACAAAATGAGTGAATTTATACTCAAAATATGTCTACATACATCCGTATGTGGTAGTACATATGAAATGTCTAGAAAGACAAATATTTAGGAACGGAGGGAGTACATGTTTAATATTCTTACAATACAGATTTAATAGATTTTAATCCATTGTCAACATTTTTTCTATATACATTTAACATTTTCCAATTGCTTGATGAACATTTTTTAGATACTTGTTCAACATTTTTTCAAATGCTTGATTACATTTTTATATAGATGATAAAAAAATCATCATTTTTAATTACATGGTGAACATTTTTTATACACATTTAACATTTCCAAATGCTTGATTAACATTTTTCCAACACTCGGTCAACATTTTTTCAAATGCTTCATAACACTTTTATATACAAGATCAAACAAATTCATCATTTCTTTAATAAATGGTCAACGTTCTCTCCATACACATTTCAAAAAAATGCTTGATTATCATTTTAAAATACTTGTTCAACAGTTTTTTAAATATTGCTTAACATTTTTATATACATGAAAAAAGCATCACTATTTTTAATACATGGTCAAAAAAATTCTATATATGTTTAAAAAGTTTCAAATACTTGTTCAACATTTTATCAAATGCTAGATTAATTTTTTTGATAGATGATCAATTTTGAATATATTTTTTGCATACGTTATAGAAAATTTCTATATACACAATTAACACTTTTCAAATGCTTGTTCAACAATTTTTTCTAATATTTGAAGATTTTTTTCTAATATATATATTTATTATATTTTAAAGTATAAACAGGAGTAAACCAAAAAGAAAAACATAGGAAAACAGAAAAAGGAGGCTGGAGCTTCCCGTGCGGCTGGGCCGCAACCCATGTGGAGCTTCCCCGACGCGAGGTTGCCCGTTGTCTCGCTTAGAGCGAGAAATAGGGGTGCAGATCGTTAGTTTCTTCAAAATACAAGGTTAAAGCTTTGAATAAACTCACAAAAATTACTAACCAGGACAAATTTTACATGTCCAAATCAGTGTTACAGCAAGAGTCCTCTTGCGACGATGCATGATCTATCAAGTTGACTGACGGTTATGTATGGAAACACCCATCAGCATGGTGTGAAACGAATTCGAATTGAAGCCACAGCAAAGCTGCAACCACACTGCGGTCTGCAACTTCTACGCAGGTGTTTCAGCTCACTGTCTCTGCTTAACTGCTGTCCTTGCCGCTTCTCTTATGCTTCCTAACCCTCTTCCTCTTCACCTCGCCATCAGCCTTAGGACCCTGAAGGGAACATGTACCCATTAGTGCTCGTGCTTGTCAGATACAACCGTAAAATAGATTTTCGACGGAATCAAAAAGACATGTACTTCCCGTGTAGAGTCATGCACATCCCAGTGCAACTCAAATCAGGAGCTACAGCACAACAAAAAATGTGCAATGTACACATTCCCGTGTAGATTTAAGTTGTTGCATTATCTCTTATACATACTAATTTCAGTTCTACACCTAAACATAAGCCATGCAACTCCAAGCTTTCTATTGAAACATTGCATTAGACACGTATAATCTGCGTGTTTCAAGTATTACATACAGTTTACAAATGCAAATGCTGTCTAGCGATGATTAATTACCTGATTTTGAGCAGCTGACGGTTGGGGCTTTGCTTTCTTTTTCTTGCAAGAGAGTGGGTTTGGGCCCTGCAGAAGGACACACATCAGCATCGCATATCTCCAAATATTAGTGATGCCCACTGAACGTGCATATGACGAATATCCTGAAAAACAGTTGCTGAAAATATAACCTTTGCTCTGTTCCTTTTAAATTTGCTTTTCTCTGCAACTACTCCAGGGGCGATTCCATCGACAGATGTCTTTCCTTCCGGTGACCCTTTCAGTAGCTTCTTAAATTCTGATTTTTCCATATGTATACGCTTCTCCTCATCCAACTGAGCAAACTTACGCTGCTGCACGGAGGGTTGCTCAATAAGCATGGAGTTCGTCAGACCACATATCACAGGAACACAAGGAACCTACAACCAAGAAAACACAGCTAATTTTTTTAAATAATACATTTTTTTTATTAATTTTCATAAATATTACGCTGGATAAAAAATTTTCAAAAATAATACACCGTCGGCCCGCTGCAGGCCGACTGGGCCTAGTCGGCCCACAGCAGGCCGATTGGATTCCAGTCGGCCTACAGATGGCCGACTGGCCCTCCTGTCGGCCCACTGTGGGCCGACTGGAGCTAATTAGCTTG
>NW_025232365.1:9027-9854 GCF_018294505.1 Triticum aestivum | reverse complement strand
TCAAAATAATTAGTAAATGCATGAAAAATAACAAATGAAGTCAGAAAGGATTGAAAAATGATGATGTGGATTTGAATGGTGCATTTTGAACACACAAAAAGTCAGGAGTTCAAATAAGTTTTAAAAAATGAAATCCCTTTGTAACAGACGAGTTTCCGTATGAAATCCTGATACTTTGAAAGAGATTGTCCGTTTAGTACACGAAGTGCATCCAGTTTTTGTCGTAACCCTCTCAACTTTCTTGCACATGCTATGTGGATGAAATGATGATACCATGCCAACTTTCAACCTTTTCAGAGTTCATTTGAAATGCTTTTCAATTTTAGGGTCTTATAGATCAAAATGATTAGTGAATGCATGAAAAATAACAAATGAAGTCAGAAAGGATTGAAAAATGATGATGTGGCTTTGAATGGTGCATTTTCAACACACAAAAAGTCAGGAGTTCAAATAAGATTTAAAAAACGAAACCCCTTTGTCACAGACGAGTTTCCGTATGAAATCCTGATACTTTGAAAGAGATTGTCCGTTTTGTGCACGAAGTGCATCCAGTTTTTGACGTAACCCTCTCAACTTTCTTGCACATGCTATGTGGATGAAATGATGATACCATGCCAAATTTCAACCTTTTTAGAGTTCATTCGAAATGCTTTTCAATTTTAGGGTCTTATAGCTCAAAATAATAAGTAAATGCATGAAAAATAACAAATGAAGTGAGAAAGGATTGAAAAATGATGATGTGGCTTTGAATGGTGCATTTTGAACACACAAAAAGTCAGGAGTTCAAATAATTTAAAAAAAATGAAATCCCTTTGTAACAGACGAGT
>NW_025232365.1:0-1078 GCF_018294505.1 Triticum aestivum | reverse complement strand
GAGTTCAAATAAGTTTTAGAAAATGAAATCCCTTTGTAACAGACGAGTTTCCGTATGAAATCCTGATACTTTGAAAGAGATTGTCCGTTTTGTACACGAAGTGCATCCAGTTTTTGCCGTAACCCTCTCAACTTTCTTGCACATGCTATGTGGAAGAAATGATGATACCATGCCAACTTTCATCCTTTTCAGAGTTCATTTGAAATGCTTTTCAATTTTAGGGTCTTATAGCTCAAAATAATTAGTAAATGCATTAAAAATAACAAATGAAGTCAGAAAGGATTGAAAAGTGATGATGTGGCTTTGAATGGTGTATTTTGAACATACAAAAAGTCAGGAGTTCAAATAAGTTTAAAAAAATAAAATCCCTTTGTAACAGACGAGGTTCCGTATGAAATCCTGATACTTTGAAAGAGATTGTCCGTTTTGTACACGAAGTGCATCCAGTTTTTGCTGTAACCCTCACAACTTTCTTGCACATGCTATGTGGATGAAATGATGATACCATGCCAACTTTCAACCTTTTCAGAGTTCATTTGAAATGCTTTTCAATTTTAGGGTCTTATAGCTAATAAGTAAATGCCTGAAAAATAACAAATGAAGTCAGAAAGGATTGGAAAATGATGATGTGGCTTAGAATGGTGCATTTTCAACGCACAAAAAGTCAGGAGTTCAAATAAGTTTTAAAAATGAAATCCAATTGTAACACATGAGTTTCCGTATGAAATCCTGATACTTTGAAAGAGATTGTCCGTTTTGTACACGAAGTGCATCCAGTTTTTGCCGTAACCCTCTCAACTTTATTGCAAATGCTATGTGGATGAAATGAAGATACCATGCCAACTTTCAACCTTTTCAGAGTTCATTTGAAATGCTTTTCAATTTTAGGGTCTTATAGATCAAAATGATTAGTAAATGCATGAAAAATAACAAATGAAGTGAGAAAGGATTGAAAAATAATCATGTGGCTTTGAATGGTGCATTTTGAACACACAAAAAGTCAGGAGTTCAAATAAGTTTTAAAAAATGAAATCCCTTTGTAAGAGATGAGTTTCCGTATGAAATCCTGATACTTTGA
>NW_025232364.1:5910-9855 GCF_018294505.1 Triticum aestivum | reverse complement strand
TGTTGAAAATTGATGAAGTCGCTTTGAATGGTGCGTACGGAACACAAAAAAATTCTGGAGTTGTAATAAGTTAAAAAAAATGAAGTGCCAGTGTAACAGATGAGTTCTCGTCCGAAACCCTGATATTCCGAAAGAGATTGTCCAGTTTGTACACGAAGTGCGTCCAGTTTTTGCCGTAACCCTCTCTACTCTTTTGCACATGCTATGTGGGTGAAATGATGATACCATGCCAAGTTTCGACATTTTCAGAGTTCATTTTGTAGTGATTTTCAATTTCATGGTCATTTAGCTCTCTAAACAAATCAGTAAATGACTAAAAAATAGCAAATGATGTCAGAAAGTTTTGAAAATTGATGACATCGCTTTGAATGGTGTGTACGGAACGCAAAAAAGTCTAGAGTTGTAATAAGTTTAAAAAATTGAAGTGCCCATGTAACAGATGAGTTCTCGTCAGAATCCCTGATACTTCGAAAGAGATTGTCCAGTTTGTACACGAAGTGCGTCCAGTTTTTGCCGTAACCCTCTCTACTCTTTTGCACATGCTATGTGGGTGAAATGATGATGCCATGCCAAGTTTCGACATTTTCAGAGTTCATTTTGTAGTGATTTTCAATTTCACGGTCATTTAGCTCTCTAAACAAATCGGTAAATGACTAAAAAATAGCAAATGATGTCAGAAAGTTTTGAAAATTGATGAAGTCGCTTTGAATGGTGTGTACGGGACGCAAAAAAGTTTGGAGTTGTAATAAGTTTAAAAAATTGAAGTGCCCATGTAACAAATGAGTTATCGTCAGAAACCTTGATACTTCGAAAGAGATTGTCCAGTTTGTACACGAAGTGCGTGCAGTTTTTGCCGTAACACAAGAAGTCCGGAGTTGTAATAAGTTATTAAAGATAAAAAAGAGGCACAATGCTCATTAATTAGCTTCAAGCCTTTCGGAATAGTGCAAACTGCACTGCACATAGCTCCGTGCAGTCTACACTATTCCTCAAGGCTTAAAGCTAAGCCACGTGCAAATGAGCATTGAGCCTCTCCTTCATCGTCTCTGCACTCAGGGCTTATAAACCGCTCCTAGTGGCTCTCTCTTCGCGAGGTTGGACTAAAAAACAGCTTACTAAGAAACTATAGTACCGGTTCATGGCACAAACCAGTACTAAAGGTGCCCGTTATATCTAGGGGGAGGTCAAGGAAGAAGAAGAAGGAGGAGGGCTCTCATAGCAACTTTATATCGTTTTTTGGGACTAACCTATTGACATAGTGCCTAGTGCATTTTGCTGTTTTTTGCTTCTATTTTACTTTGCAGAAAATCAATACCAAACGGAGTCCAAACGCAGCGAAACTTTTAGGTGATTTTTCTGGACCAGAAGACACCTGTTGGGCCAAATAAGTACCAAAGGGGGGCTCCGAGGGGATCACAACCCACCTGGGCGCGCCTGGGGGCCAGGCGCGCCCTGGTAGGTTGTCCCACCTCGGCCGCCTCCCGCACCGTCTCTTCACTCTATAAATACCCCAATATTCCAGAAACCCTAGGGGAGTCGACGAATAACAATTCCAGCCGCCGCAAGTTCTAGACAACACAGATCCAATCTGGACACCATCACGGAGGGGTTCCTCACCCTCATTGGTCCTCTCCGATGATGCGTGAGTAGTTCATTGTACACCTACGGGTCCGTAGTTAGTAGCTAGATGGCTTCCTCTCTCTCTTTCTCTCTCTTTTGATTCTCAATACAATGGTCTCTTGGAGATATATTTGATATAACTCTTTTTGCGGTGTGTTTGTTGTGATCCGATGAACTTTGAGTTTATGATCAGATCTATGTTTTTATCCATGAAAGTTATTTGAGTCTTTTGATCTCTTATATTCATGATTACTTATAGCCTCGTACTTCTTCTTCGAATCTATGGTTTAGTTAGGCCGACTAAATCGATTTTTTGACATGGGAAGATGTGCTTTGTGATGGGTTCGATCTTACGGTGCTCAATCCCAGTGACAGAAGGGGAAATGACACATATGTATCGTTGCTATTAAGGATAACAAGATGGGTTCTATTACTACATAAATAGATCTTGTCAACATCGTGTCATCGTTCTTATTGCATTACTCCGTTTCTCCATGAACTTAATACACTAAATGCATGCAAGATAGCGGTCGATGTGTGGAGTAATTGTAGTAGATGTAGGCAGGAGTCGTCTACTAATCTTGGACGTGATGCCTATATAACGATCATTGCCCGGATATCGTCATAATTATTTAAAGTTCTATCAATTGCCCAACAGTAATTTGTTTACCCACCGTATGCTATTTTTCTCGAGAGAAGCCACTAGTGAGATCTACAGCCCCCGGGTCTATTTTCTCATCATATATTTTCATATCTAGTTTGCTATTTCCCTTTTTATTTATTTGCAACTTCTATTTTCAGATCTATATTATCTAAAACCCAAAAATACCTCACTGAATTGTAGTTGCTTTTATTTGCATCTATCAATCTACTAAAACTTTATCTCGTCAACTTGACAATTTCTGGCACCGTTACCTGAAAGGGATTGACAACCCATTTAACACGTCGGGTTGCAAGTATTTGTTCTTTGTATGCAGGTACCGTTTACGTAGTGTTGCGTGGTTCTCCTACTGGTTCAATAAACTTGGCCTCATCACTTAAAGAAATACCCACCATTGCTGTGTTGCATCATCCATTCCTCTTTGGGGAAATACCGACGTAGTTCAAGCCGCATAAAAAGGAATTTCTGGCACCGTTGCCGGGTAGACATCATCAACATCTACCGGGTTCCTAATCACAAATCTCATCTCCTTGCAATTTACATTAGTTTCCATTTGCCTCTCGTTTTCCTCTCCCCAACTTCACAAAAATTTGCCGTTTTATTCGCCCTCTTTGTCGTTCGCCGTTTTCTCACCAGATCTGTTTTGAGTGCAATCTTGTTGCGTAGTCACAATGACTCAAGAGAACACCAAGTTGTGTGATTTCTCCAATACCAACAACAACATGTTCATATCCAATGATATGAACATGTTGCGCAATCTTGGGAAAGTATGAAATTGATGCTAAGAAATTGCCCTACTCATGGTTTGAATCTTTGGATGGTCATACAAAATCCGTATGCGGGATTGAATTTTGTTTCTAAAAATCTTTCAGATTCCACCGGGGGTGGTACTTTTATGGAAATTACTTTGGGTGAAGCTACTAAATTGATTGATAATATTATGGCAAATTATTCACAATGCCATACCGAAAGAGCTCCTACTAGTAAAAAAAATAATTCGCTTGAAGAAATTTCTTCTTTGAGTGAAAAAGTTGATGCTCTTATGAAATTGCTTGCTAATAAAAGTGCTCCTATTGATTTAATGATGTGCCTTTGTCTACTTTGATTGAGCAAAATAGTGATGCCGTAGATGTGAATTTTATCTCGCGAAACAATTTCAATAACAATGCTTATAGAGGTAATTTTAATCCTAGGCCTTTCCCTAGTCATAATTATTTGAAGTTCTATCAATTGCCCAAGAGTAACTTGTTTACGCACTATCACTACTGGAATCAGCTAATTTGCCATCTGCCAGCTCTTTGCCGTCTGCTAGCTGACGGCAAAGAAGCTCTTTGCCATCTGCGGGCTCTTTGCCGTCCGCCAGCGGACGGCAAAGATTCTTTGCCGTCAGCTGGCGAACGGCAAAGAGAGAGGTGGCCCCCACCCCCCGCCCGTTTGGGGAAAACTTAACGCCCCACCTCTTTGCCGTCTGCCAGCGGACGGCAAAGAGGCAAAAGGGCGGACGGCAAATAGTGGCGGACGGCAAAGAGGAGACTACCTAACGGCCCGTACCCCCCCGCCCGTTACTCTCTGTTCTCTCCCTCTCTCTCCTCGCCGACGCGCACTACATCCCACCACACATCCCACCCCACATCCCACCCCACCGCCGCCGCCCGCCACGCGCC